>NC_056620.1:12856991-12954828 GCF_018340385.1 Cyprinus carpio
CCATGACTGTTAAAAGACCTCGGCAAAACTTCAGGAAATTGTTTTGGTGGTTTGTTAATGGGAATCTATGAGTGGTGAGTCAATACTCCACGTCAATACACTGATGAGTTTTAAGGCTGTTAGTGTGTTGAATCAGAATCATGCTGAAAAAATGAATGTGCAACAATTTCTGGGAATAACAAATAAATATATATATATATATATATATATTATATATATATATATATATATATATATATATATATATATATATATATATATATATATATATATATAATTGATCAGAGGTGGGTAGAGTACCCAAAAACTGTACTCAAATAAAAGTAAAAGTACTTATAGAAATATTTACTCAAGTAAAAGTACTAGTCTGAATAGTTACTTCAGTAAGAGTAAAAAGTAGTCACTCAAGTAATTAGTTACTAGTTACTTTGGGTCATATACTGTAGATAAAATGTATGTAATGTATGTGTGTGTGTGTATATATTTCATCAGCCTTTACTCCAGTCTTCAGTGTCACATAATACTTCAGAAATCATTCCAATATGTTGATTTACTATCAATGATGTTCTTTTTAGCTTTCTATTCATCAAAGAATCTTAAACAAAATATCACATGTTCCAAAAAATATTAAGCAGCAAAACTGTTTCCAGCACTGGTAATAAATCAATATATTAGAATTGTTTTTTGAAAGATCATGACTCTGAAAACTGGAGTAACAGCTGATGAAAATTCTGATTTGCATCACTGAAATAAATTATATTTTAAAGTATGTATTATATATGTATTGTATAAATAACCTCTGACACAGAGAAGAGTGAAAACTCCTCACATGACTGCTAAGTTACCAAACAGCTACCAAACAAAGGCATATTGGCAAATTATTATTAAGCATTATTTATTTATGTTCATTTTTATTAGAAACATTCCCAGACGCATGAACTATATCATGAAATATCTCGATTCACAACTTCATAGATTATGTTAGATAATATGCAATGGTCAAAGTAGCCTAATATTGTAATCTATTAACCATGCATAAAAACCTGTCTGTTTACTTAAGTAACAGATATGGGTGTCATGCCATAACATATTTTTAATACGACTGACTTTATAGTAAATGTGAATTTAACATTGAAAATTAATGTGATAGAAAAACGGCTACTAATCTTTCATTGTATAGAAAGAGAGCTAATAACATTTACATTGTCAAAGAACATTTTCACTGACAGTCTAGAGTTCAATCACTCTCAAAAACCCATTAAAATCACTGAAACTGTTAACACTGTGAAATCAATATCTTATTTATAGATTCGTACACACATCTGCACTTTGTTGTTTCTGACGAGAGAATTCGCCAGAAAGAGGTATTCAGTCAGCGAGCGAGTGAAGGCACCGGCATTTTTATGATGACTCACCTGAACACCTTTGATTGGCCATTGCATTCATAAGCTTAACAGAATTTTGTGTTATTGGTTATAATTCTCAGTGCTGTAAAAACGCTTCTGTCTCTGGCTCAGCGCCAGCCAGCGAACGCAGATCTTAATTTAGCAGCTGATGATATGACTCGCTGAATGTTATCATGCCGGTGTGATTGTATCAAATATAGAAAATATTAATCCGCTATTTTTTGTCTTTTGGAAGCTGCATTGAACTTAGCTCCCCTCTGTTATAAGTTACACGTACAACAAATTAATGTCATAGTGGTATCGTGCACTGTAATCGAATGTAGCCTAAGTTATACCTGTCGAACCATAGACAGCACACACAGAGTTCATCTAATAAAGATCTTCATCGCTAGCAAACAATATGCTTTGCAGATTTGCTTTCAATTCAGTGCAGATCCAAAGCCACGTTTTCAACACTCTTGATGTTCTTAAACTTTCTGTTACAACTCTGAGTGAGAACCGCTTCAGACGGCTCAGCGTGCGTGGCAGGGAACTGAACGAATCATTTAAACTGATTCGCGAATCAATTCACTGGTTTGCCAACTGGTTTGATCAAGCCTTGACTTGCCTTGAACCGAATTGACTCAAAAGAATGAATCATTCGCGAATGGGCATCGCTCATTGCCCAGAGAAAAGTAGATGGCGTGTTTAGGATAAACTGAAGCATTTATAACTTTTATTGCATTAAGATAAAGTAACGAGAGGAGCGTCGCCCACAGTAACGAAGTAAAAGTACAGATTTCCCCCCCAAAAAACCCATCTCAAAATATATTCCAAAAGTATTAGTTACCCAAAAAATGTAGCTACTCAAGTAAAAGTAACGAAGTAAATGTAACTCGTTACTACCCACCTAGATTTATAGCTGAGAATACAAAAGTCAAACATACTTGGCTAAAAATGTCCACTCTTTCTCAAATGCATAATATAACTTTACTCCATAAAAAGTAAATAATTGCATTACTTAGTTACCTAAAATAGAAAAAAACACAACACTACACTTTCACAACACTTTTTCACCACATCAGCTCTTCCTTCTTTTATATTTTTAATAACTAAAAAGCCAAAATGTTGTGTTTTAGGCAACTGTAAAGGCCTTTTCATATCAAAAGTTAATTTAATAAGCCTCAGGCTAAAGGAAGTGTCTCTGAACCTCACTCCCAATTTCTCTCAACAGGAACAAGGGAGGTGTCAGTGAATAAATTTGTAACTGAAAACAAAGTAACAAAGTAACTGACATTACTAATTTAAAAAGTAACTCAGAAATGTATTGTAAATTTACAAATAACGCATTACTTGTTACTTGAAAAAAGAGATCTGATTACAAAACTCATGTTAACCCAACACTGGTCATGTCCCACATAACCTATGACCGAAATGTTTACAAGCCATAACTGTTATTGTCCCCTAGATGGTGATTCTTTACTTTTATTGTCTTGATTTCTTCAGAGGTGGAGAAGGACTTGGCCAAGCTGGCAGAGCAAGGGAAGCTGAACCGAAGTCCAAACAGCCCTCATAGGAGTTTGCTTTTAACCCCCCTCTTCCATACCACTAACACTCTGCCTGTGCTCGGACAGACGTCCAGACCACAGTCTCCCAGCAGCCTTTCCACAAAGACCACAGGCCTGCCACTTCACAACACTAAACCCACAAGCCTAGTCATGGGCCGGACATCTCCCAGCAACCCCAGCAGCCGGGCACAAACCCCTAGTGGAGCATGGACGCCCAGCAGACCTTTGACCCCCAATAGTCTAATGATGCACTCGTTGACTGCCGGAAGCCATGGGAACAAAGAACGGGTGTACGGGCGTTCTAGAAGCCGACCAGTCACGCCGACAGGACAGATAACCAGACCAATTCTCACACCGCCAGGCCTGAGCACGACAGATTTATACGGAGGACTCTGGAGCACATTGACAGAGGTACACATTAACACACCCACATACACATATAATCACATCAACATTATTATATATAATATATTTGTAATTATGTTTGATAAAAAACAGTAAAAAAAAAAAAAAAATATTGTAAAATGTTATTACAACTTAAAATAACATTTTAATATTATATCTAAAATGTGTATATAAATAATATTATAAAATTGTGTATGTTTCTTTTATCAATATTGACAATGACTGTGCTGCTTAAGTGTGAAAACCATGATACAGTGCCTATTTCAAGATGTTTTATCTTTGAAGAACTGTTAGTCTAAATTAGACATTTTAGCAACATTATAAATGTCTTTACTTTCACTTTTGATCAATTTAATGCATCCCTGCTGAATAAAAGTATGAATTTCTTTTTAAAAAATCACAGTAAAATTATACATTATATATTTAACGTCTTGCCAAAACTGTTCTCACTAAGTTTAAAGGGAAGTATTTGTCAATCTCAGAAATAATTTTGGGCACACACACACACACACACACACACACACACACACACACACACACACACACACACACACACACACACACACACACACACACACACACACACACAAACACAAATATGCAGTTAAATATTTTGGACTTTTTTTATGTGCCAAATATTCCAAACTGATCATAAAAGGCCTTTAATCTAACAAGCCTCTTACTGCTTGGAAACTACGGTCCAATTTTATTCATGCATTGAGAAAAAATAAAGCTCACATTTAATAACCCTGTAAACCTCAAGGTCAGTGGGTTTAGAATCACATACGCTTACTGTTATTGTACTGGTTAGTTTGTAAAAGCTGTCTAATATTCTATTGTCCATGTCTGACTATGGCCTATTCATCTCATGCTCTATTGAGATTAAGCAATATAATATAAACTAACGAACAGATTTACACATGACTACCTTTGGTATGAAAAAGAAAGGAGTCTGGTATTTTTGGTTTCCGCTCTCTTTCTCTTTTATTTTTTGGTATTAGGGCTTGTTAATAAATCTAAAGCTGCTTTTGAGGTATTTTATAGCCACAAAAGGTATCATATTGTTAGTTCATATTCTTATGACTGATGAGGATATGAAAACATAAATGCATTGATCATGTTCTGATTGCACCCACCTGGTCCCACAGCTGTTATAGTACTTCAGCTCCTGAATATGAAAAAGAAATATGCACCTGTACATCTCATTCAGTTCAGAATGGGATCTAAAGGAAGAGATCAGATGATCTGTCCTTCTCTTCTGTTTTCATATTTACTGTAGCACTGAAATGCAGCATAGATGTATGAACGCTTCCTGTCTGGCCTGTACCAGCGATAAGTTTAACTCTGAAAAATAAGAGCACATAAAAGTCTTTAGAAGCGAACAGGGGGCAATTTATTTATTAGAGGTTGGCTCAGAGGATTTGACTCAGAGGTGTACTTATTTCAAAAGAAAATAAAAACATCTGTAGAAAGAATGGGCCTGACATGCACATTCACCGGCCCTTTAGATCTTGGGTTCCCAGTTCACAGGGGATTTTGTTGCTTTTCAAATCACCACCTTTCTGCACAGTTTTCACTGATCCATCATTACACTCCCTGAATATTGAAGCAAATTATGTC
Source organism: Cyprinus carpio (assembly GCF_018340385.1). NCBI lineage: Eukaryota > Metazoa > Chordata > Actinopteri > Cypriniformes > Cyprinidae > Cyprinus > Cyprinus carpio. The sequence goes on from NC_056620.1 coordinate 12,861,970, forward strand.
CTCTAAGAACTCTTGAAATCAAATTTGGAGTTTTGTAGTATTTAGTTGATAGTAGCTGTAAGGCTATATATATACTGTTGTACTCTTAAACTCTGCTGTTTAAACCATCTTAAGTTGGTTTTTGGTGGTTTAAGACGGTTTCCCAGCCTGGCCAAGCTGGGGTCAAGCTGGGCGGCCAGCTGATTTCCCAATTTCACCATCTAAAAAGTACCCACACCCCTTTAAACCAACCAAAAGACTAGTCTGTTCAAGTAGTGATACAAGCAAGTTTAGGCTTAGGCTTCAGCAAGACCCTGAAAGCATTTAGACACATTAATTTAATTACATTATATAACAAAGTATCAAACCAAGCTGTCATTGTTATGATGTATTTCTCTGTTCCCATCATATGTGTTACTAGGATGAGTTTTACCAGCAGTTGCAGGCGGTCAGGAAGCCCTGGCGCATCCCTAGTGACACGGAGAGTGACTGTCTGGAACCACCCGAGCAGGACAAGTGTGAGTATTACATTCCTGACCCCGTCCCATCCACTGACCAGATCATGGCATCAAGTCACCAGATCATGACATCAATTCTGTGACCATTGACAAGCATTGTAGACTGAGAGACTGCAACAGCTGGAGTTAAAAAAAAATCATAATTTGTGTTCTGCTGAAGAAACAAAGTCATCTACATCTTGGATGCCCTGGGGCTAACCAGATAAACATAACATTTTCATTTTTAGGTGAACTATCCCTTTAACATTCACATTAGCACACAATAATGTTATCTTTATTATAAGCACACACTGCAGTTTTGTCATCTACTTACATGCACGGCTTCTTTAAAATCAGGAGGATTCTGATTGGCTGTCAATGCAGTTGCGTCATTATCATTGTAGTTGTAGTTAGAACGATTATTGTTACAGTTTTAAAATTTGTTCTAATTCTGAGAATAGGAATGTTCACACCACAGCTATAATGATAACAACACTGAAGAATGAAATTGTTGGAATCCCCTTTTCAAAACTATTTTATTTTTCCAGCTGATGAATGATACAAACATTAACAGCCAATCAGAATCCAGTTTAAAGAGATTGAACATTTAAAGTGGCAGATGACAAAACTGTGCACATTTATAATAAATAGAATCGTGTTATCATGTGTTGGTGTGGACACTGTTATATTTATCCTTATAGTTATCATTACTGGTGTGAACGGGTCTTAAGCATACCATTTCATATTCAAAAAAAAAAAAAAAAATCAACTTTGGAGGTATCATATTACTATTTTTGCCAGTTTAAAAGATCTTTTACAGCTACAAATGTTACACAGATGGAATTAAATGGTAATTCTTATGAATATAGTGAATATCTCTCTACAGTGGCATTATGGTTTAAATTTTGTAAAGGCATATAATGATGATATCTGAGCTCTCGTCCCTTGGAAATAAATGAGTCAGGTTGAGGGAGCCGGTTCCTCGCAGCACTTTTACAGCTTCCCTTATAGTCTCCACATACGCGAGACTGCAGCATGTGTGGCTTTGAGGTTGAAAAACGTCGGACACTTTAATTATGTTGATATGGTTTCATGAACATATCTTAGATCTCCATTCCAGTGGATGTCTGAAAGATTTAAGCATGCTTGGAGTCATTAGAGGATTATTATTTGTCCAAATCACGGTCCGTCATCGCTAATAAATACCGCTGTCCTCATTTTTCACTCTTTGAACGTGACATGGCCAGAATCTCCATGTCCCTCATGAGCCATTAGTCCGTTAATGACCTCAGTATTGTAGCATATCAAAGCTGTAGACCTGAGAGAGTGTGTTTGAGTTCATGGATTATGCAAGAATGATTGTGATTTTTATCAGAATAAAGACAATTGTCTGTGATGAAGAGCTTTTTCATAATAACAAAGTGCCAGATGCAAAACAAAATGCAAAGTTCAGAGAAAATGTTACTGTGGATTCTGTACCTTTTCAACTTAAACTCAGAAGCACTTTTAGGCAAATATTTGCTATAGATCTGGTATAATATTTCTTTGGTAAACAAATGATTTCGACATATGTTTGGAGAAAACAATCACACTGCCAGAGAAACGTCCAAAGATTTCTAGACAAGCAAAATATTATTCAAACAATCCAAGCCCTGCTATCATATTAAATGTAACTACTCATGACAGGCTCCATTTTGCCAAAAACATATCTTGCGTAAAATAAGTATATTGTGCTAACAGCCTCTATGTGCATGCTTGCTGGAACTGTCGTGCCAGTCCAGTTATTTAAAGGAACATGAGGCACAGTCTGTTAGTGAGAACGCCTGGCACTGCCAGCCACAGGACATGACAAAATGCCATTTGGCATTCAGAACATTTGCTGATTGGCTGCCACAGTGACTGTTTACTGTTGGAGTTTAGCCTGTGCCAGCACAGGTTTCTGAATAGACATCAAGTGCATGGCAAAGAACAAGTTCCATAACAATTTCTTGTTAATGCAGGAACGCCCACAATGGGGTAACCACTAAACCTTAAAACATTTCAGCCACTGCTCCATTCATTTTGAATTTCATGGCTATAATATAACGACTCCCTTTCCTAATGAGAACTGATAACTCTGGCTTATGATCTGTAGGGAAGTTTGATTTCTCAAATGTAATATTTTAGTAGTTTGATGTCAGTATAAAAACATTTGTATATTTTACTATCACTGATCGGCAGGACCGCACAAAATCTCCATGTAGAAATCCACAGAACTGGAAGACCCGTAATCCACAAATTCCGCATTTGTATATTCATTTATTGTATATTTTTGTATATTTAGTAATGTTTTCAGCTGCGAGTACAAGTAAGCATAGGTCTATTTTAAGCGTTATGTTTAAATCGGTTCTGAATGTATGGTGCAGATTTCCTGCCAAAAGAAATGTAAAATGACTGCAGACCAAATCAGAAAAAATTTTTAAATATAACCCTACAATACCAAAATATTAATAGGAGTTTGGGCCCAGTAAGCTTGTGTGTTTGCTTGTGTATTTATTTATTTATTTATTTATTTATAGGAATTAATACTTTTATTCAGCAAGGACACATTACAATTTTTAAAAGACATTGTGACAAAAGATGTCTACTTCAAAAAAATGCTGTTCTTATGAGCTCAAAGTTTTGTTACAGTTTCTACAAAAATATCAAGCATCACAACTGTTTTTAGTATTATTATTAATAATGAATCTTTCCTGAGCACCAAATCTGCGTATCAGAATGATTTGTGAAGGATCATATGACGCTGAAGACAGAATAATGTATTCCATCACAGGAATAAATTATATTTTGAAATATATTATAATACATAACAGTTGTTTTAATTTGTAATAATATTTCACAATGTTACAGTTTTTACTGTGTTTAGTTAAATAAATGCAGCTTTGGTAAGAATAAAAGACTTCTTTTCAAAAACATTCAAAAGTCTTGCCTGCCTCAAACTTTTTTGCTGATTTTCGGTGTGGTTTTTAGGTTTCGGTTTAGGTGTCTCATCCTATTATATTGAATTATATGTTTAAAAATTCTCAGCATGAAGCCATTTACAAGCTTTTCTTCTGTATTTTGGCTCTTTTTAGGTAATCCAAGTGGAGTGAGAGATGCCAGCAAGAGATCGGTGTTCTCAGGTAAACATTCCAACACATCAGTCCATCATGCTCACACACAGCCAACTAATTGTCTGTGAATGAATCTTATGAATCTTACCCTCTGAAAAAAAAAGTCTGACAGAAGATTTGGGTCGTAGTCTTGCCGTATTAATTCTCCCTAAGAAACAAAATTAGAGACATTTAGTTAAAATGACGATGATGGTTTTTTGACAGAATTTAGCATTCCTTCACATTAAGATCATCAAAATTACAATAAGTGACTCAGGCCTCATTGACTGAAATAAATATATAGCACCCACAATACACTGTGAGATCACTTTTACAGCGGTCTGACACTACATGCGGTCCCAGTGTTTTGGAAAGAGGCCGTCCGATGTTCGTTTCTGTTGACTTAGCTGGGTGCCACTCGAGCATGTGGCAGCTGAGAGTCACGGTGATGACGAAAGTGTCTCCTCTGTGGTTTGACTTCTTGTGCCCAGCCGAGGTTTTACAGTTGAAGAGGGCAGACAAGCCTGTATAGTCACATGCAGCCAGTTAAGCTTTGTGGTGGAACTGGACTAACCGACCCAAAGCTGGGTGCCGATTCCTCTGACCTCATCCTTACACACGCCTGTGAATGTGCAGCATGACATGGATCGGCTCATTTTTCCATTCTCACATTGATCTTTGACATGTTCAAATATTAAAGGCTGTTTTTATGGTAATTACTGAGGTTGTTATGATTATTAGGGGTTTATGTGGAACTGACGTCTGTCTCCAGGCAACTGATGTTTTTGTCTTTGCTTTCTTACAGGCTTGTAACGGTGTGTACGGCAGACACAGAGCCAATCAAACATTTATGCAATTTAAAGGGGCATTTGAATATTGTGAGTCAGCAAGAGACTCTTATTTTTTTAATTTTGACCAGAAGAAAGATTGTGTACTTTTTTCCACAGAGGCCAATATTTCTTAGAAATAAAAATGTTACGACCATTTGAAATTCTAGAATGTAATGTGTTTATCAGAAAAAGATAAGCCTGCACTTGAACTTTTATGTCTGTCAGCATGCTTAGTTGTCTGTTCATAAGAGTATTTATTGCTGCCTTGCATTAATAAACACAAATTATCACATGATGTGCCATATCAATGGCTGATAAAGGGATTTTTGATAATTCTTTTCAATAACAATCAACAAAAGCGGACATTTTTTGGCATTAGCAGAGAATATGAATGTTAGAAATGTATGTATAATGTTGGACATGCACAGCACTGCCCCTGCTGACCTCAGCATGACACTCTGTCATTCCCAACAGCATTGTGTGTCTACACCTGGAGACGACACATTTCTATAGAAATAACTTTGACTTTTATACCCACAGAATTATATGTAGCCTGTTATACCTGTTATATCCTTGTACAATGCCAAATAAAAGATTTGTATAAAATTAAATATGTCTGCATTTGTAAAGGTTTTCATGTTTGTCCCTAACTGACCAATCAGAATCAAGTCTTCCAGAGAGCAATGTAATACGGTATTTTCCAAACAGTGCCCATTTACCATTATCATTGGTTCTAGAAGAATTTTCTTCATTCATTTTTACCATGTGGATTTTTAAAAATAGTTATAAGCCACGTACTGAAGCAGCCAGCTATGACATGAATCACAACATCACAAACTTGGAGTTGAAACAAAATGTCTTTGAAAATCAGACGAAAAGACAAAGGTATAAGATTGTGTATTTAACGGATTTAGTGATGGAAAGAATCAAATGAATCATATACAACTTTTGATTTAAATGAATATACAGTGGAGATCAAAATCTATAATTACTTGATTTTACGGAAATATTGTTACTCTTCGTCACTCATTTGTGATGACACTTCCTCCTCCTCCTCTCACTGACTTCTTTACACACTTTGGGTTCAGTCTTCCCCAGTTTGACACCGAACAAAATGTTTCCCAATTGGACTCTTGATCTCATCACAAAAGTGAATTTTGGACCAGTTTTCCTCTGTCCACACAATATGCTCTTCGGCAAAGGTGAGCTTAGCCTTAGCCTTATTCTTTCTGCTGATGAGAGACTCACAGCAGAGTGCGTTTTCATTCCGACTTCTCTTAAACATGCTGAGACAGATACTTACTTTGTTCATTGCTGAACAGGCGAGCAATTCCAGCTGCAGTGTTGAATCGATTCCCTATTGAGAGTCTCCACATTATCCTGTCTTCATTTGCATGTGTCTTATGTGGACAACCAGCTGTTTTGGGGGTGTCATTATAAAGCTGCAATATTCGAGAAAGCACAGATTTGGAAGCCCAACTTCCCATGCAGTGGCTGAAAGGGTCAACACTTTGGCCTTCATGTGGACCGCCTCCTGTCACAGGGTTTCAGTGGCCCACAATCTTGCAATTTCAGTCAAAATTAGAGGAATGCTGCCAGTTAAATAGGGTTTGCCATATAATTAAGGAAATCATGCCAGATTAACGTCAATAACTTGAAGGTATCTGTAAGTGTCCTCTAACTTTGATCAGTGTTCTTTTTCAAATAACTAATTTAAGTTTTTTATACTGTGCTTCAGAATACAATTAATTTATAATTTGCTTAAAAAACTGCCATGGTTATGATTATTTCAAATAGGACTAAGCAGTGACCTTGAAATTTAGGAAATTACAGGTTGTTTTCTAATTTTATTCTCCGCTGTATATAGAAATATTTAAGTAAGAGTGTAGGAATACTGACTCAAATGCTTCATAGGAGTGAGGGTGTTTCCCGGTTTGGTGATTTCTATGCAGAAGAATCATGGGTAAAGTAATCATAGGTGATTTTTCATCAGGAATTCCACAGTTAAACATGAGTATTTAAAAAACTATGTCGAAATATTGCATGTGGCATTGATTTAATACCTCATAGCTCTGGTTTGTCTTTACATTTTTCTTAGTTATCTTTAAAAAAAAAATTCACCTTTCAAGAAAATTAATGTGATTTTTACTTTGGAAAGATGACTGTTGCACTGCATATTTCCTGTTGTCCATTGCAATGCAATATATCACACCTAAATGCAACAGGTTACATCTTGTGTCTTACTGCAGTGTTCATAATGTTGCAAAGCTTAATGTTTGGTACGTTGTAATAGACTGTTTTTTACTTAGTGGAGCTTTATATAATATCAGGTCAGATTATAAAAAAACTAAACTCAGGTCATTATTTCATGTAATTATTTATGTCGCAACTTGTTGTGTAACAGGCATGGATAATGTCGAGCAAAATGAATCCTGTCAAGTTGACTCAGACATGCAACTGAACATCTTCTTTTCATCTTCTAGTCTTTCTGTCTGATGATTTCTGAAATAGACTGAAGCAATTTCACTAAGCAGCAGTTGCGCTACTACACAGCGAGATATGGCAGACTCCATCTGTTTTGTTTCTGGCCATAAATTTCAGTGGAAAAGACCCAGATCTCCTTCAAATCTCACTGGATTTTAACCCAGACCCAACTGTGTTTGAGATGTGACTCAATGGTGACATATTTCAAAACAACTGCACTTGTTTGACAATTTCTGTAATCTCTGGAAATCTTTTCCCGCTTACGGTTGATTACACTGCACATTTTCCCCATCAGCATGACAAATGTTGTTTTCAAAGCTGACGTTACTGAGGAATCGCCAGCCCTCATTTTGTGGTTCATGCTTCAAGTGTTTCAAGTTGGTGTTGGTGATGGGCATGCCTTCCAGACACTGAGTTAGGTGTTTGTACAATTCAAAATAAAAGTTATATTTTGAATGGCTACTTTTGAGTTGAATTTCTTAAATGTTTAAATCAAAACATCTTGTTATCTTAAAGTACTAATAACTTCACAAAAAAAAAAAAAAAAAAAAAAAAAAAAAAAAACTTGCATATGACTTGATATCGCTACACACAGACCTTTTAGACTTACATAGACATATATGGAACACAAGAAGTAACAATCAACAAACTGCTCATTTGAAAACACATGACATCACAAGCCAGCAATGAGACAACAAAATCAACAATAGTGTAAATAATCCAGCAAACAGTCAAACAGTACAAACGTTCATAATTCATACATGACTTGCATGGTATAATATATTGGAATGAAATTTTTTTTTGACAATTGTGAGATATAACCCAGAATTGTGAAACATATAAATGCAGAACTGAAAAGAAAAGTCAGAAATGTGAGATAATAATTTTGAGATAAAAAGTGGCAATTGCCTTTTTATTTTATCTATCTATCTATCTATCTATCTATCTATCTATCTATCTATCTATCTATCTATCTGTCTGTCTGTCTGTCTGTCTGTCTGTCATATTAGATGATTTGCTATTTTATAATATTATTTTTTGTTGAATGAACACTCATAATTGCATGATAAAAAGTTGCAATTTGTGGTGGACAGAAAAAGCGAGATATACACTCAAGAAAGAAAGTCAGAATTCAGAGTTTATATCTTGCAATCCTGACTTTTTCTCTGATATGCAAGAAAAAAGTCTGAATTATCAATTTGCATTAACTTTTGGATGATTTTCTACTTTATAATATTCTTTTATTAATGAATAAACGCTCATAATTGTGAGATAAAAAGTTGCAATTGCCTTTTTATTTTTTATTTTGGGTGGACAGAAAAAAATGTGAGATATAAATTCAAAATTGTAAGAAAGTACATTAAAGAAAAAAAAAGATTAGCAAGAAAGAAGTCTGAATTGTGAGATATAAACAAAGAATTGCTAGAAAAAGGAACTGTGAAAAAAAAAATTGCAGTTGCCTTTTTTATTATTATTATTTAGTGGAAATAGGTTTCCATAGCATACAGATGCATTACAGTTTTTCTCAGTCGCTTTGGTACATTTCTCGAATCATCCTTGACATTTGCAAAACAGTAAGTGCATTTCTCAAAACAACTCGTACAAATAGCAAAACACCATGGATTACCTGCAAAAGCCAGTCTCTTACTCAAAATCCTTAGTTCATCTCTCAAAAATAAATATCTGTGTCAATGAGCATGTCAGTGCCATCAGAATGACAAGTCCTTGTGTCACTGTGTACGGATAAGACAGTCAAATTACTTAGTCATGTTGTCAATATAACAGTGTACTCTGGAGGGATGTTCTGATGTAAACTATGGCAACATTTTGGATGACAGTTACTGTATTGAACATTATGCCATATGCTTATGTATACCATATATCCATTTCAAAAGTACAAATTTACACATTACTGTATGTGGGATATTGACTGTAAGAGACTGGATAGAATTCCTAGGTACACTTTTACTAGTGGTCTGACCAAAAAAAAACAACAAAAAAAACAAACAAATAAACCTTTACAATGTCATTGTGATATAGAAAAGGAAAAAAGAAATATGGGCACAAAGATGAAAATAAAAAAATAAGTCCACTGTGTAACTCTTGTGTCTGTCTATACAGTATAATGCTTTCCAGCTGAAGAGTCATGAGATGAACCTTTGAGCTATTTCAGAGAAATGGTTTATCATTGGCTTATCTACATTCTCTTCATTAGTCAAGATTCACTTGCACAATTCATGCCAAATTTACAAAAAAGTCTAATAATAATGTGTAAAATAAATGTGCTTGGCAGTTTATGACAACTAGATGAACCTTTTTGCATTCAGTGACTTATACGATGAACTACGACTAGATGTTTTGAGGGGTAAGACTATTGCACAGAAAACTATATAATACATTTTGAGTAACATGACATTAGCAACTGATAATGTAGGAAACCGCAGATAAATGTGCATAATCAACTGCATGAATGTACAAAAGCAATTGCAACTTGTTCAGAAAAATGAGAAACTGGTTTTATGATGTGTATAAATGACTAGATGATGTGGAGGTTGTACAAGTAGTTTTGAGAATTTCATTTCTGATTTGAGAAATGCACCAAAGTGACTGAGAAAAACTGTAACTTGAAATAATATGTAAATTAAACAAATCAGTATTATTTTACAATGTATCATGGAGACTTGCAAACAATTGCATCAGATATAAGTATGATTCAGGCCTGCCATCCACCAGAAATGTACAATAAAATGTAGTGTGCAGATTCTACACTGTATTTTTTGGGTGACACATGAGGGTCAGGAAATGATATGCTGGTGGCTCAAAGGATTATATAAATGTCAACACTGGATTTAAATTTCTTCATGGACTATAAGATATAGTCAAAGCAGCCACACCCAGATCAAGAATCTGATTCCTGGGGTCTTTATCTGCTGCCAAACCTCAAACCCTTTTTCACAATCCACTCTCAAACAGGATGTGGTTAGTCAAAGGAGTTTGTCTCGGTCTAGTGCTACAAAATGAGTGATTCCAGTAAAAGCATCAGTTTCCTGTGAAAAATTAAAGATTTCATTGACTACAGCATGTCTGCCATCCCATTCTGATATATCCCCACAATGGGAGTCAGGAAGATGGGAACTCAAACTTGCCATTACAAAAGAGTGAAAAAAGAAAGGGATTGAGAAAGGGATCTATCTATCTATCTATCTATCTATCTATCTATCTATCTATCTATCTATCTATATATATATATATATATATATATATATATATATATATATATATATATATATATATACATATATTGCATTAGTGTTGCATTAAACTGACATATCCAGGTCTAAAATGTTTTTTTTAAGAATAAAATATAATAATAATAATAATAATAATAATAATAATAATACATATTATAAATTATATTAATATTTAAACAAATATATATATAATTGTTCTACCATCATTAGATTACTGCAGAATTTCCCATGAACAGATATACTATCAAATTCTCCAGGCCACCCAAGAACAGTATGCAGTTTCACTCTTTTTCCCATCTCTCCCTCTCCTGAAGGTTTTGGACCACCACCAGTGGTCAGCTGACTGGCCTCCGCTTCTTTTATTTACGACTGAACTAAGACAAATTAATCCTGACATAAAGCACAAATAAATCTATGGTCGGTACAAGTATGCTTTGAAGCAGTATGCAGGGCAGCTTCTTCTCCTTCTGTTTCCATTGTGTGTGTAAATGCAGTTAAACTGTTTTCAAAGCCAGGCCGAGGAGCTCTCATAACTGTGGAACTTCTGTTCATTAGGAAGTCATCCAGTGTCTGTGTTTGAATGGCATCTTTTTGGAGAGCCAGCTATTCCTTCTGAAGAAAGTCTTGCTTGAAATTCTTCACTGTTATCCATCCTCATACAAAACAAATTATTCAGCTGCACTAGTCAAATGAGGATATCAGCCTGTTTTTTTAATGAGTTCAGTTTTTTTGAATTTTTTGACCTTTCGATAAATGAAAAACATTGCTTGGTTCTTTATTCCCAGAAAGTCAGACCAAAGAGAAGCATGAGTGAAGCATTATGTGGCAGGATCTGTTCTGATGGTATTTCCTTGGGACAAACCCCGAAAACAACCAGCAGAACAGGTAGAGACACAGGCTTTGGCTACACATGTGCTGTCAATTTAGGGCTCTGAACTAAAGTCAACAAAATCACTGAGGGAGGAGAGGCCGGGGTAACATTTTTCACATTTACACTCATAACTCTCAGACTGCAACAAATCTACCTGCCATCTTTTGGTATAAGCAACATACATGTGAGCCAACAATAACAATACCATTAAAATATTTACATTGAGAAGGACTGATAATATTAAAAACATTATAAAGACAAAAATGTGGTCAAGAACAGTCTTCAGCCGGTACTTCATAACTAATTTTGCCCATAACTTCATCAAAGACAACAACTTTTAAACCCCTTAGCATTCCTGGAAAATTTAACTAGGCAAAAAATAGTACATCAGGCCGTACGTTGGAACACTAACAGGTTTAACACATTTTTAGGAATATAAACAATTGTACACATTTATTTCATCTATCTTTCATAGTTAATCTGTCTTTCATAGTTCATCTATCCACTATATTTATATATAAATTGTAATAATTTATGTTTTTTTTATATATATAGTTTTGATATTATTTTACTATTAGATAAACAAAAGGTCATTAAAATATATAGTATTTTGTTTTGTTTTTCACTAATTAATACTATTTATTTTCACAGTCATAATAAAATCAGCCAGAATTTTTAACAACAGAAAATAAATAATCAGTTCTCTAAATCACAAAGTATCTATCTATCTATCTATCTATCTATCTATCTATCTATCTATCTATCTATCTATCTATCTATCTATCTATCTATCTATCTATCTATCTATCTATCTATCTATCTATCTATCTATCTATCTATCTATCTTCTGGTAGAAAGTGAAATTTACATCAGTAGTCTCTAGCCTTTTTAGGCATGTCTCCACTATTTGTGAACAATAATTTTGCAACTCTTTCTGCAATTAGATTTCATTTGTTCAGGAAGGACACAAACCAGATAGCTTTGATATCTGAGCTTTCAAAATGGCTGTCATTCACTTAATTAGCTTCAAGCTAACAATCAACTGAGAGGCACAGCGTCATTAATGTTTTGCGTAGCAGAGGTGGGGCATGCAATCCACCTGCCTCAAGGCAGATAGAACAGATGATCAAAGAATCCTGAGGTTTTGCACTCTAATTGGGCCATTATTTGGAAAAGTGGAGGAAGTTTATCAAGCTTTTAACAGAAGGTCTTTTGGATGAAGCAGCAAAGTAGTGGAGAACTAACTGATTTACTGGAAGTATTGACCAAACACGGCTGCCTAAGTGATTGTTTGAGGTCCTGCTCTAAATCTCTTAAGGTGAGTCATATTTCAGTAACAATGGGGATTTCTTTATATTGGAGTACGAGAGCTGTTTTTGAGCTAAATAAGATAGCCTCTCATAAACTGTATCTTTCAAGGTATTTTGTTTTGTCTTCCAAAGTGACTACTATTTTGAGCAATAGTAGCTTATATTAACTGCTAATTCACTGCTGATATGAAAAATGAAAAGATGGATCTTGATCTTGAATTTTGTTCAATGCAAGTCATTACAATTGTTGATTTTTTTTTTTTTTTTTTTTTTTTTACTACATTGATTTCTTCAGCATGGAACTTTGACTGTTTTGTGTGTGTCTGTGTGTCACTTCCAGTCATTATCCACAGCCATTCCCAGTGTGGTAGGACTCTCTTTACCAGAATATATTAGTCATTAGATGTCATCTTACTGCCAAGTTGTTGAAAGACTGTTGTTCCTGCTAGCTTTGCCTATTGAATTCAGGTTTTGTTTTTTTGTGGGTTGGCCAAGGGAGGTTCACTTGTTAAACTAAGACAAAAACATCCAAATCTAAAAGTTTTTCATACAATCTGCTCTTGCTCTACTGAGGTTAAGGGTGAAGCGTCATGGCTTTTTTCCTATAAACTGTATGTTTACATACAAATTCATATGAAAATCACCACTTCGTAAAACTTCAGATTGTCCATAACACAACGTATTGGTCTCTTCAACATGCAATATATAGCTATTGTAAAAAAAATGTAAATGCCTAATGCACAGTCAAACTTCTGATCTACTTTTTTCTTTTCTTTTTTTACCGAATTTTTATTGGAAATATTTTGCGGTCCTTACATATCTACATATCAATTCATATCCTAACAGAGACGTGACATATAGCCAAGTATGGTGACCCATACTCAGAATTTGTGCTCTGCATTTAACCCATCCAAAGTGCATACACAGCAGTGAACACACACACACACCGTGAACACACACCTGGAGCAGTGGGCAGCCATATATGCTGCGGCGCCCGGGGATATCTATCTATATTATACATTTATGATCATTCATTATTTTAGAATTTCATTTCATTATTAGACAATTCAAAGCCCAATCAAATATTGCTTTTCATCTGATCTTCTGATCCGTTTTTGAATCAAAAGTTTTTTTTTTTTGTTTTTTTGTTTTTTTTACTATGTGACATGTAGCTCTCAACAAAGTTACTTGTGGTCAGGTCGTTGGGCTTTTCAGTAAGAAATATGTAGAGCCACTGAATCATTTCATCATTCAAAGTGTTTATCCATGAATGTGCTCATAAAAAATTTATTTTTTTTAGACTCTAAAAACAACACAAGGTTTTTGAATGAGTTTTGTACTTATTTGAACTATGCACGATATTTCACAAAAAAAACAAAAAAAATCACACTCACAAAAAATTTAAAAAAAATAAGTACAACAACATCTCAGCCCATTCTCACTGAATTGTTAGGCCAGAAGAAATATTTCAGGTGTGAGAGTTTGTGGTCAGTAGACCAACATGAACTGTTCAGTTCAAGAGACACTGTTCCAGCGCTGGCAGATGGTTGTGTAGCAGGAGCCTGTGACTGTACTTAGGGGGTGGCGTGTGTATTGGCATGCAGCTGCGTGAGTTTTTTCGAACCATGTCTGCTAAAATGTAGAACCAACAGCACTTCATCCAGCAGGCAGGGGAACAATTGTGCTTTTCGTTCAAGTAGAAAGATTAAGGATTATTTGTTCAGTCCTCCATGTCATTGAGCTGTTTTGTTATTTCTTCTTACCTCATTTGTATGGCTTTTAAATGATACATTATGCCAAAACGCAGCACACTTGGTCAATGTGGTGATGTTTCTATTGACTGTAAAATATTGAGGACTGATGAGGGAATCATCATTTCTCAGGCGCACACACATTAAAAGCCCTCTAGGCAGTAGCGTTTCATGCTTAAGCTGAAACACATACTGTAGGTTGTATTCCCTTTACCACAATTTGGCGTTATATTGCAAGCCTTGACAGATCTGGATGAAAATCTGACTTTGAGTTCTATTTCATGGTCATTTTATAAAGATATCCTTGAACATAAAGTGCACATCTGGATTTTTATTAAACCGTTCTTTGTGAAATGGGTTCAGATGTTTTAGTCGGCTTCTAGGGATTGAGGCCTCTATGTCTTACTCAACTCGTTCACCCTTGTGTTGCAGCTCGCCGTGGCGTCCGTTCGTTCGCTCGCTCGCAGTCAATCTGTCCACAGACGAACAGGCGGTTTTAAAGGGCAATGATACTTTGAAAGCTGCAGTTGTTTTCTTTGGCTGTGTACTTTCTGAAGACAAACTCTGGTCAGTACATGTTTTTGAATTGGCTTCGTTTAGATGCTATTGCAGTGAGTTTGCATCTTTCTGTCATGCTAACTGGAATAAACAAAGACTCCTTGTTATTAGTCATACTTGCTTGTGGGGGCTTTTAGATTATCCCAGACACATTTGAGAAGTGATTGTTAAAGGGAAAGTTCAACCAAAAAGTAAAACCGTCATAAGCAAACTCCTCTTGAACCAAACCAATATGACTGGCATCTGGAAAACACAAAAGGAGACGTTTAGCAGTGTGTCCAAGGTGCTCTCTTCCATTTATATTTTTAGTTAGCGTTTTAGCATGAGGTTATATAAAGCTACAATATATACGATCATTTAATTTAAATGTATATCTGAAATATAAAAAGGGTATTTAATATTATTTTGTACTGTATATTTTTTAAAATTATAATTCATCTAATATAATGTACTACATAGTATAATATCTACTTAAAAAATATATAAACCTTAAAAAATATAACAACTAAATTATATCACATTTGTGTTTATTTATTATTAAATATATATATATATACACACACACACACACACACAGTATTTATATTACACACACACTACCACACACCACACAGGTCCTTCTCAAAAAAATAAGTGGGCAGTATGTGAAAAAGTTCATTATTTTCCATAATGTAATGATAAAAATTAAACTTTCATATATTATAGATCATGCACACCCAAACTGAAATATTTCAGGTTCTTTTATTGTATTAATACTGATGATTTTGGCATACAGCTCATGAAAACGCCAAAATTCCTATCTCAAAAAATTAGCATACCTCATGAAAAGGTTCTCTAAACGCAGCTATTAACCTAATCATCTGAATCAAGACTAATTAACTCTAAACACCTGCAAACAAGATTCGGCTGAGGGCTTTTAAAAAAAAACTCCCAGCCTGAGTTCATTACTCAAAACGCAATCATGGGGTAAGACTGCGCGACCTGACTGCTGTCCAGAAGGCCATCATTGACCACCCTCAAGCGAGAGAGGGTAAGACACAGAAAGAAATTTCTGAACGAATAGGCTGTTCCCAGAGTGCTGTATCAAGGCACCTCAGTGGGAAGTCTGTTGGGAAGGAAAAAGTGTGTTGACAAAAACGCTTGGGCACAACGAGAAAATGAGGTGACCGGACCCTGAGGAAGTATTGTGGAGAAGGACGCGATTCGCAGACGTGCTGGGGGACCTGCGGAAAAGCAGGGTGGACTGCAGTCTGGAGTAGAAACTATCCGGTGATGCGCAGCCACCGTGCACAGGCGTGTGCTTTTTGAACCAGAAACAGCGCAGAAGCGCCTGACCTGGGCTACAGAGAAGCAGCACTGGACTGTTGCGACTCAGTGTCCAAAGTATCTACTTTTCGGATGAGAAGAAATTTTGCCATGTCATTCAGGAAAATCGGAAATCTGGACAAGACTGGTGTGCCAGAGTCGGAAAGATTGAAAGAGGTAGATGGGGAGAAGGGGGAAAATGCCAAAATGCCCTGAAGTCCAGTGTCCTAAGTACCCACCAGCAGTCCGTGATGGTCTGGGGTGACATGTCAGCTTGCTGGTGTTGGGTCGTCTACTGTTTTTACTCAAGGGCCCAGGGTCAATGCGCAGCTAGCTATCAGGAGATTTTGGAGCACTTCTATGCTTCCATCTGCTGAAAAGCTTTATGGAGATGAAGATTTCCGTTTTGGACAGCACGACCTGGCAACCTGGCTCACAGTGGGCCAAACCACTGGTAAATGGCTTTACTGCCACATGGTATTACTGTGCTCAATTGGCCCTGCCAACTCTCCCATGACCTGAACCCCATAGAGAATCTGTGGGATATTGTGAAGAGAATGTTGAGAGACGCAAGACCCAACACTCTGGATGAGCTTACGGCGCTATTCGAAGCATCCTGGGCCTCCATAAAACCTCAGCAGTGCCACAGGGCTGATTGTCTCCATGCCACGCCGCATGCGAAGCAGTCCGATCATTTCTGCAAAAGGATTCCTGACCAAGTATTGAGTGCATAAACTTCTGAACATAATTATGTGAAGGTTGACATTTTTTTGTATTAAAAACACTTTTCTTTTATTGGTCGGATGAAAATATGCTAAATTTTTTGAGATAGGAATTTTGGGTTTCATGAGCTGTATGCCAAAATCATCAGTATTGGAAAAAAACAATAAAAGACGACTCTGGAAATATTTCAGTTGGTGTGCAATGAATCTAAAATATATGAAAGTTTAATTTTTATCATTACATTATGGAAAATAATGAACTTTTTCACAATATGCTAATTTTTTGAGAAGGACCTGTGTATCTAATATATATATATATATATATATATATATATATATCATATATATATATATATATATATATATATATGACTGAATGAAGAAAATGGCATTATTGACTAAATATTAAGTAAACAACTCACCCGCTTAGATATCACTGCTATGTGTCACGTCAAAATAAAAGTTGAAATGGCCTGAAAATGTGATGACTGTGTAGGTTAGTGAGCATTCAGGGTAATGAAATATCTTTGTGTCTGTGACAGTGTTTACAGGGCTTTTAATAGCGATGACTTGAAAATAAGTAGACTATTAAAAAGAACAGCTGAACAGTTAACTATTAAAAAACGGAGTGTCTATTACACCAAGTGCAAGCAGGCCGCCTTGTTGGCAAAAGCTATTTAAACTAACTCCGCCTGTCAATGTAAGGTTACTACAAAAGACAATACTTAATTAACAAGTTTAGTGGTGTAGACAGTAAAGCACTTGCTCAAAATAGTATCAAATTGAAAAAACATGATAACATACCGCTCTTAACCAAACTTTTTTTTTTTTTTTTTTTTCTTCAATTTTCAAATCTCACATCACATCAGGTAGGTGTAGGGAGGGCTTACATTGTCCCAGTATGGTGGCATCCATTTAATAATTTGAATTATTAAATGGTAATGCTATTTACACTTAGTGTTAACAGCATCTAACTAAGATTAATAAATGCTGTAGAAGTGTTGTCTATTCTTAGTTAATGTTAACCTAAATTAGCCTAACTAATGAAGTCTTTCCAAAATATTGTTCAAATTGTTACTGCTTAATTTGTTATTATTTTGGAATAAAGGTAAAAAAAATAAAAACATGCATAAAACACTGTGAAATGTATAATTATTATTTAAATATTAAATAAAATAAAAATAATGTTAATAAAATACAAAATATAATTATTTTTGTTCTCTCTTTTTATGTAATGTTTAACCAAGAAAATGCGAAAACATTAAGTGTAACATGGACATGATATATATTTTCTTGGTTAAATATAATAATAATAATAATAATAATAATAATAATAATAATGTGTCAGGCTTGATTACTTGTCTAAATGCCTTTTGCTGACCCTTTGGTAACATTAATCTTATCATCAGTTTTGTGGCAGTGCACACAGTACATTTTGGTTGCACAGACTGGTATGAAATTGCAACTACTTGAAAACACATTTTCTTGTAAGATCAGATCGAGTTACCTGAGTATCTTTTTCCAGCAGTTTGATTGAGTTGTAACTCAAGACAAGATCATGGAGTGGTCCAATGTCTTGACGCCGATGAGGTGGCTGAACACAAACTCCATGAATAGGCTTGTTTACTAACCACAAGTGGTTCCACTCACCAAAACCATAACAGCACAGTACACAACAGGGGTGTAGTTGACTTTTACAGCTTCCTGGTGGAAAAGAGCCTTCAGCTGGCCAGCACCTGCAGAGTTTCAAGGCTGTAATGTGCATGTTAGTGGATGTTGGCTAGAAATACATGACCTCAGTTTCTTGTGAGCGACGTGGAAACCTTTTTTAAAGTCCGTCTTCAAGCTTATTCAATATCATTTGGATGAAATTGGCTAAGACTTTACTGACAGATTCGCAAACGATTCTGTCAGACTGACTCATTTATTGTGCCTTTTTGCTTCCGAGATGTCGTAACAATGGGGTATAGGCGTGTTGCTCGCTGTTCTCATCAAGCAAACTGTCCAACCAAATAATAAAAATTGCTTTACTTTGGGTGTGCTGAGGTTTTCCTGTCTCTTCATTTCCCTTAAATGAAATCAGACTGAATGTCAAAAACATCTGTCCTAACTGATTCCCTCCCCTTGAGGCCAGCCAGAGGCGTGTTCAGCCTTTTTTTTCTTTGATTTATTCAAGCGTGAAGCGCAGTAACCGTAATGGGTTTGCCTCAGTCAACTTCCTCAGTGTTCAGGAGGTCATCTGAGACTCGAGGGCCACCTAGTTCCAAGTTTGTGGGACTGAACTGAGCGAATTTGATTGGGTGAGGTCTTTTTGAAGGAAATGTCCTGAGAGATGCTTGACCGAGTCAAAGTACACATGGATCAAATGTTTCATGTGATTCATGTATTCACAAGGTGCAGCAGGATCCCTCAATGCTGAGCTCATGATTAGCCACCTGAAAGGAGGCCAAGGACTGAATTTCAGCCCAACTGGTAGATATCCAGATGTTTTAAGATGAACAGCTTGTATGAAGAAAGAAGGTGCTGATGTGCCAGACTAGCAGTGTAACACTTAACATGGACACAAATCTTAATGACTAGTTTAAGGAGAAACATGACTTGGCTGTAATTTATGTCTTTTATAGCATAGTCTTCTCATGGCCGTCCTACTGCCTTGTTCTGTGCATGGGTGGGACCAGGCTTCTGTAATTTTTTTCTATTATTTGACTCGGGCATCAAATTCTGATTCCTACTCTTCTTTCTCTCACATGATTTAAAGGGACAGTTTACCCCAAAAAGAAAATTTTGTCATTAATAACTCACCCTCATGACATTCCAAACCCTTTGTTTTCATTGCGCACAAAGGACTCTTGTAGCTTTGTAAAATTAAGGTTGAACCACTGATGACACATGGACTATTTTTACAATGCCCTTACTACCTTTGTGGGCTTGGAATGCAGGAGTTCGCTTTCTACCTATGGAGGGTCAGAAAGCTCGCAGATTTCATTAAAAAAAAAATTGACGGCACTCGCGTCCAGTGTAGACATGTATCAGTTTAAATACCGGCGATGCAGTGTTGCCAGATATTGCTACGAAAAATAAACCCAGGTTTGTGTTTTGTTTTCCATATAATCTTAAGATTGAAGTTACAAAGATTGAACATCATCGCTTTGCTGTGTTAGACTTGACTTCATACGTCAGTTTAAATAAATAAAGTGTAGTTATTTATTATTTATTAATTATGTATTTATACAGAAAACGTATACTTCAAATATACATAAAATACCCTTTCCATTATTCAATGTGAACAAATCAGGCTTGTAAAATAACTTTTGATTCAAACCAGTACTTTGAGCTGAGAATTTTCATTTTAACCATCACTGTCAAATTGGTTTTCAGATATCATTTTCATTTTTGAAAGTGTAATGAGCTTTTCATTTAGAAGTTACTTTTGTAATTTACACAGAAATCATTGAAATCACAGAAATAAAGACAGCAAAGTCAGTCTCACTAGAGCAACAATAGAATAATGTCTTTGTTTTGCTCTCACAGCAGTCATGCAGTTTTATTGATGTACTATAGCAATAAGAGGATTTATAAAGGCTTAAAATGCAAAAACACAAGATAATTACTAAATTGGTTCTAAATAAAAACAAGCTTTTCCAAATTTCTTTTTAAAATGTTGCTTTTTATTAAGCTTTGTACTCCTCTTTAGATCAAATGTTTCTTTTGGAGCAAATAAAAGCCTTTGCTGTTTGACTGAGGAACATTTGCAATTACAGGAACACAAATGTAATTTCAGTTAAGCCAGATGAGGAATTATATGATGAATGAAGAGTTCATGCTCTCTTGGTGGTTAAAACAAATGGAACAAGTTTAACAAGCACTTAAAATGCCTTCATATCCTTAAGTAATTCCTTAAAAGACCATAAAGACTTTCGGCTGCTCATCAGACACATGATGGTGGGAACCATTTGTTTTAAAGAGATCTACGTCTTCAGTTCTCAAATTTGGCATGCTATGGGTTTGTTTGAGTAGTGTTGATTGCACTTTCTCCATTGCCAGGCTAATTGATACCCAGACCCAGAGGAAGAGGGTAAACAGGAGACAGCTGCATTACCACTCCTGCAGGAACCAGCCTTCCCATAATGCTCTTGCTGTCAGGCCACATCAGAGGCAAGGAGATGGGCACACAAAGGCGATGTTTGCTCAATCTATCCAAGCGAGGCTACTCAATTGGGGGAAACTGAACTTTCCCATCGGTGTCATCCCTTTTTTTCTGTTGGTGGTATTCAAAGGGGGAAAACTGATTTTGAGCAAAATTGAGGAGTAGCTGTGCATATAGTTGGGTATTTGGACTTTTTTAACAAAATATTTAATGTTGACTCTTTATCTTTGTCGTCTTGTCATTTTTATCCTTGTTTTTGTTTTGTTCTTGTTGTTTTTCTTTGTTTTATCATCTTGTACTTGTCCTCCTTTGTTCTTCTTTGTTGTTATTCTTCATCTTGTTCTTCATTCTTCGTTCTTTGTTTTTCATCTTCACCTTCTTGTAATTGTCCTCCATTGTTGTTCTGTATTGTTGTTCTTCATCTTGTTCTTCATTTCTCATGTACTTTGTTTTTCATCTTCATCTTATACTGCACTCCTTTTTGTTGTTCTTTGTATTGTTCATTTCTCATGTTCTTTGTTTTTCATCTTTGTCTTGTACTTGTCCTCCTTTGTTCGTCTTTGTTGTTGCTCTTTGCTTTGTTCTTCATTCTTCATGTTCTTTGTTTTTCATCTTTGTCTTATACTTGTCCTTCTTTGCTCTTCTTGGTTGTTGTTATTGTTCTTCACCTAGTTTTTGTTCTTGTTTAGTTTTTTAGTTTTTTTTGTTGGTCTTCTACTACTACTTCTTCTGCTTCAACTTCAAAAATGAAAGTGTTTTTTTTTTTTTGTTTGTTTTTGCGTCCCACAAAAATGCATCAATGGCCTCATATTTAAATCTTAATTGAGTTTATTCCTAACCAATGATCATGTTTTGATGACTAAAGAAGAAATTGGTGTGTTCAAATGTGCAATCATTAGTACAAATGTAGGACCTGCAATGGGTCATGTTCTGAATTTGAGGATATCATGGACCCATAGAAAAGTGACTTCAGTCTGTGGCAGTCCAAATAGTTGCTAAGCTGTAAGAGAAGATTGTTTGCTTATGTCAAGCCCAGCAGAATAAATGAGGGCAACAGTGGGCGAATGTATTGACCTTACTCTTCTTTGTCCTATTCTGTCCATATTTGTAGAGTCGTGGCAACCTCGCAGATGGATAAAGGCCACATTTTTGGGGTGTAAAGCCTAGAAAACAAAACACTGAGGTCTATTGGTAGAAATAAGGTCAGTGTTGCCCTCCTAGAATGTAGAAGTTGTTTTTGTAAGAGGTGCTAATGTAGGCGTAGCTTGTACACTTCCAAACTGACCTAAGGACTTTTGGCTTTGGAAACTTTCTCGGGTCTTATTATTATCTTTTAGTGTTTTAACCTTGTCAACTTCATTGGAACTTTAGCAATACCAGTATTGTTTTACCAATACAAATGGGTTTGTTTTAAATGTTTAATTTCAAATGGTGTTAAGACTGTCAGTGATGAGACACATGGTTCACACATTTCATAGATCTGGCTTCTTCCAAGTGCCTGCATGGCTTATGCTTTACATTATCAACCACCTTACTGTTTGAATGCCATAAGAACGTAAGATTAAACCAAGATGTCAAGCCACAGCTGATAAATCTAACTTGCCATCTTGCGTCTTGAATCGGCTGCATTTATAATGTTCATGTGTTAATTGCTGACATGAAAGAATCCTTTACATTCTGACTGCCTTTAAATCAAAGCTGGTGTATGGGGGCTCAAGCTTAGACTGAGCTGAAGAAGCATTTCTTTTTAAAGGCCTGCTGTAGCGTTTTATTAATCCGAGGTTAAACAAACAGTGAAAAGCTGTCTCAGACTACACTCATTCATTCTGGAATGCTGTCAGAATCCACATATATGCCAGCTTTCCATAAATAACTTCTGAGCTACGAAGGACAATGAACATACATTTTTCAGGCCTTTCTATAGAGAAGGAATGGTATTTGTCTTGTATATACAGTTTTGGCCATAGATGTCTGTGAAACATCTCTATATAAAGCAAAAGATACACAATACATTCTCCTCCACATATCTAAGTCATATAATATCACTGTTCATACATATTAAGTTCATATTTACTGCATGCAAATGGTAAAATTAAGGCATGATGTATTATGAGTGAGTAAGTTTTTAAACTCTGAGCATGAGGCAGATGATGAAACAGGAAGGACACTTCCACATAAACCATGAGCTCATCCGTGGGCGAACGTTGTAACCAAATATTTAGGAATATTAACCAAATATTGAGGAGGTGATTTATTTGTGCTTTTACTAAAGAGGCTCTGGCATGTTATCTTGTGACATGGCACTTCTAAAAATCATTATATTTAGATTTTAATATATATTTTAGATTTGCATACACGCATAACCGGCCAAAAGTTTAGAATAGCCTACAATTTTGTTTTATGTTTTTTGAAAAAAAGTCTTACTAGTATTCAACCAGGCTGCATTTATTTGATCAAAAATACAGTAAAAAAACGTAATATTGTGAGATATTATTACAACTGAAAAAAAAAACTTTTCTATTTAAATATATTTTAAAATGGTAACTCTTTGATCTCACCTTTCACTGTTGACTCTATATTACTTTTTTTCCCTTAAGTCTCAGGTGGCCAGCATTAAATGATTCCTTTCTTTGAAACCTGGTTTAAAGTCTGCTTGATGTTAGCAAAAGTTACTTTTCTTTTATTTCTTGTATAGCTTCGCAGCATGGCCCAAACAATGATGACCACCATTAAGGATATTAGCATCATTCTCATCCATTCACTTCCTCCCCAACCTGTGTTCTATTACCTGTTGTATTATCTGACCCTCCTCCTGCAGTAGCTGCCAGTAAAATGCTAATGTAGCTTAATTGTGAGAACTTCACAGAAAGTAGATAAAAGAGGAGCAGGCCAGTTCAGATGTACATGAGCTACAGCTGCATTTAACCTTCCCCCATATGATAAAACTTCTTTGGTTATCAGAAAACAAACCTTTTTTTTACAGGAAGCCAGGTTTAACTGTTGTTCTCATAAGACAATGTCAATCTGTGTTTTAGTATTATTTTTATGTTAGTATTTATTTATAAGCATGTTGAATTTGCTTTTCTTTTTTTATGTTCAGTTTTAGCTATTTTGAAATGCGCTTTTATCATTTGCAATAGTTTTTTATTTTTATTTAGCTTTTATTTATTTATTTTTTTGTTTAGTTTTAGTAATTTAAGTATTTTAAATATTATTATACAAAATTTTAGTTCAGTTAGTTCCCAAGGCATTTTTTTCTAATTTTTGTTTGTTTAACTTACTAATAGCTATATTTTATTTACACTTTATTTCAGTTAACGTTTGTTTGTTTGTTTGTTTGTTTGTTGTCAGTGCTTTTTTCACACCAGGTTGGGTATCTCTAAGCTAGACAAAAAATGTAAAAAAATATTGTTCTGACGAAAGAGGTTTCAGTAATAAATTAGTTTGAATAAGTGGGTAAACTTGTTGAACACTACTTTTATGGAGATTAAAAACACTTTTGCTTATGTTTATTGTGTGTACACAAATTATAATAAACTAATTATTTATTTATTTATTTATTGAATGCCATATTTTAGATATAATTTAGCATTTTATTTATTCATTTAAAAAAATAAATTTTTTTTATTTTGGAACATCCTTACCAAATTGTTCATTGAACTGGCCTGGAATTTCCTTTGATGCTTTTGAATGCTACTGAGTAACAGTATCTACAGCAGTCATTAGCAAAACTTTCCTCGTGCGCTTAAAAGCTCCACTGCAGACAACAATGCTCTATTGACGTCTAGAGGGTTAATTTGCAGTGTTTCAAGAGTGGCGTAAACAAATTAAGCCTTATGACTCTCCATGAAGGTGATTTACCTGTCTGCTTATCCTGTGCACACACCCACTCTTAAATCGACTGCTGTAGAATTTAAGTGGTCATAAAGTTGTGTTGCTGTTAGCAGTTGGTCACAGTTTATCCCTTGGGGATCTCCAAAAATAAAGTGCTTTATATGGATTACCAAGAGAAAACACGTATAAAGTCCGTATTGAGTTTCCATTGTGTGTCCTGCCACCACTTCCCCCCTTTTTTAAAGTGGATATGAGTTGGCATTTTAAAAGGGAAACTGACCAACATTTGTTTGAATATTGTCTGAGTTTATTTAACTGCAGCGTGATTTAATGTCATCAGAACATTTGGTCATATTTCCTACATGGTCACAATCTATCCAAACATTTAGACATCTGTCAGCTAATTCTTAATGGCTGTACGAAACCTTCGCTAATATAGCTGCCATGGGATGAATTAGCAGTGGTATAAATTTAAAAGGGTGATTTAAAGTCAACATGATGTCAAAACTGAATGCTTTTTTATTAAAATTAATGTTCTTGTGAGCAATTCATTTGTGCATGTTATTCTAAAAAGCATAGTCTTTGTCATCTATAATCAAAATGTTATTACTTGGTGTCATTATTGGATAATGTTTACCAATAGCTAAGTAGCTTTGGCATTGCTTCATTCGGTCTGGATTTTCTTCTGGTATGTGACTCACTTTTCATGATTTAAAGTCCATCAGGAATTGATTCGAATCAAGTCCCGCCGCATTTATTTATTTTTTCTTACCTAATGTCCTTAATTTTTCAATCTGAAAGGTCACATTATGGAAGTAAAATTTTTTCAAACGTCAGTTCACATTGTTTTCAAAAGTATTCCAGCTATAGTATGAAATCAGATACAGCTGGGAAAAAAAATATTGATTTCTTGATTTTAATGGATTCTTATTTTTACAAAACAATATAAATTCTTAAATCCAAAGAATCGATTAGTTGCTAGCTTTTAGTTGCTCCCATCCAATCCAATGAATCGCAATAAGATGTGTGCTTTGTTACTTTTGATATGAAACAAAGTCTCATATTTCAAATTCTGTCCTTTTTATTACAGTATTCAAACAATAAATGCCGTTTTGGTGCTGTTTAATGTGGAGTGACAGATCACTGTAGCCTCAGTTCAAGATAAGCAACAGAGCGAACGCGTATTAACTGATCATCTCCTCCGCTTTAAAACCAGTTTCAGCATGAAATAAACATGAATAAAAATCTGAAGGTATGTTAAATGGAGTGCATCTTACCGAAATCCATATCCTGTCACATTTTCCTTTTCCACATTTCCGTATTCAGTGACTCTTAACTCGTTAATCAGAAAAATATCTACTCTAGAGATGAGCATCTAGCTAAATATGCTTCATATAACATATTATAATTTTTTATTGTTCTTCAATGTTTCATTTGTTCAATGTTTAATCCGTCCAGTTTTTATGATCGCATCCATTCAGCCTAGATATTTACATAATTAAAAAAACTGAATTGTAGTAGAAATCAAATTATTTAATTGTAACTTTATCATTATAAAAACTTAATTGAGTGTAATTTACGCATTTCTATACAAATCTGTTAATTTTAACCTTCAATATTATAGTAATACCAGCTGACTTCTCATGCATATTTTACAGCATTAGTTGAGATATTTTTCCTTGAGAAAATTTGGCATGTACTGTATCTGATATCCATCCAAAATAATGTTGAACTGAATCGCAAGCTTGTGAACTGAATCGAATCGAATTGTGAAATTTGTGTCAAAACCAAGCCGTAAAATCTGAAGTCATAGTTGTCTCTGAGAGCGTAGAGCTTTCAAAGTTTTTTTTTATTTGTTTTTTTTGTCATTTCGGCTATTAAAGCAAGCGTTTCAGTGTGAGAAGCTGGTTCTAGATCAGTTCTCTGAGCCAAGTAACTGATCAAAACCTTCAAGAACTTACACCCTTGTGCCAAGAGTGCTGCATTAGCTCATTACCCATGATAGCGACCTCCTGATAAGACCATCAGATACCAGAAGTTACTGGAAGCACTTCTCACAGACGGTCATTTCCTCCCTTGCACAGTCTCCTGTTAAACATACGCTAACGTAGGGTTTACCAGCCTGTTAGCACTCCCTTCCCCAATTACTTGTGTCCTAATGGAGCTTCTCTGACAGGTGTGTTGAGTAGTTTACAGTCGGAAAAATCTCTTTAAAACCCGTTTTAAGAGTGGCCAATAAATAAAAGCTTCTCAATGGGAGGATTGCTGGGAAATGGTTGTTATGCTAAGAGTTCAACAGCTCCAGTGTTGAAGTCGCTGAGTAGATTACACACCGCAAATCTTACTATCAACAGCCACTCTGTGTTTATGTCTCCCAGACTCTCACGGTTTGATGGCCCAACCTCCGCACCATTTGAAAGGCCTCGGCGCTCGTGAGTGAGGTGTGGGTAGAGTGAACGAATCGGTGTGTAGGAGTAGACCAGCACAATGTGTGTTAAATAGCTGCACCATAATAAACTCCAAACAAATAGAGGGTTGCTAACGCTGTGCGCTAGCCAGGGTGGAGGGCCGCTGGTAGCCGTCAAATGTCTGGCGTTCTCGGAAAGACCTGGAGGCAGTGGGCAGACATTACAGCCTGGAGACGACTACTGGGGATTTGGTTTATTTCAACACCCATTTGAGCATAGTGGCATGCACCCGAAAGAATGGGAAGAGACTTCTTTTGTATTTGCTTGGGTAGCAGTTCACCATGCAATAGTCCTGTTTTATAATCCAGAACGTCCATAATACAAAACCCAAGTCGGTTACACGGAGTGTTACCTTCCAGTTTCACAACACCACCTCCAGCTTTAGACCGCTAGATATAACACGCCTCTGCAATCAGATCTCTGACTGACGCAGACGTCGCACAGAGGATGCTTTTGAGCACGCATCCATACACCTTCACAAAATAAACCCCCATGTTTATAAACCGGAGGGACAGAGGAATGTAGGAAATGTATCCAATCTCTGTACTCACCACCATCCTTTTACTGTTTTGTTTATAAACCTCCCTCAGGGGCCATTTACTGGAATGGTAAATTCTTAGATAAAGGAAATGGTTTTCTTTATATGTTTTATACAAACACATTTGAGAAGTCCTTTTGCAAATGCACAGTTTCGTATGGTTTGTCTGTTGTATTCAAAGCACTAAATAGATTGAGATATAGACTTTATTGGTGTTTGCTAAGACCAACTTTACTATTATTATTGCTCACACTAGAAGTTAGGGGTTTTAATATTTTACACCAAGTATTACACTTGGTGTGCAAGTCATCCTGAATTTTGATTAGCTCAGGTTCCATCGACATAATTTTATGCACATTTTGAGATATTTTATAAATATGTATTAACTTGTTACTCTATTTATCAATATTGGTCATATCTGTGTCTTTGTGTGTGTGTGTGGTTTTTTTTAGTAGTTCTGTCTATTGATATTGAATGTGTATATATAAGCATTTAATTATTTGTTTGTTTGTTTGTTTATCTATCGGTATCATATCAAATTTATTCATTTATTTATTAGTAATTCTGTCAATAATGGATGTATATCAGGCGTTTGTTTGTTTATTTGTTTATTAGTTCATTTATTCTGTCTGTTGATATTGAATATATCAGCCATTCATTTATTATCCTGTGTCCGATATTTAATGGCTTATGCATCCAGTTTTATATTAAAGAGGTCATCATATGCCCATTTTCCACAAGTTGATTTGATTCTTTAGGGTCTTAATGAAAAGTCTGTAACATACTTTGGTTAAAATTTGATAGTGATATTGTAAAACAACACCCTTTTTACCCTGTCAAAATCAGCTCTGTTTTTAGCAAGCCATTTTAGTCCATGTTCCTTTAAATGCCAATGAGCTCTGCTCACCCTGCCCCTCTCTTGCATGGGGTGATGAGCCATTCTCATCAGAGTTGCCAAGTCTGCGTATTATACATAAATTTGGGCCTGGATATGCCTCGGATGTCGAGAGTAAATGATGACTGCTATGTTCATTATTACATCCAACAACAAAACACCTCAATCGCTTAGGATACATTCTTGTCTACAACAACTCCAGACTCAAAACAACTCAATAATGACGACACCAAACTAAAACACTAGTCTAAATCAAAACACCATTGTAAACCAACAGTCCTGTGAAACACCACACAGCCAATAACCTCACACAGAAAGATATCTGAGATCGGCTCGATTTGAGAAAGGGGAAATGATTAAACGAGATTTAAAAAAACACTGGGCAGATCTTTATCATTATAGGGTGGTTGTGTACACACACTGCCAACACCCATTTCAGTTCAAAGAACTTGTAAAAGTGCATGTAGCATCCGATGACCCCTTCAAGATTTAAATGTAATCTTTATCAAATTTGAACATGAAAATCCATTTCTGTATAGCTGACTTGAAATGACTAAATTCACTTTTGTTATTATAACAACATCCTACGCAATATCACATCCATTTACAATGGCCAGCATGGTCTCCATTATACAAGTGCATTACACAGAACATAAAATGTCATTCATTTTGGTGCAGGCACAATATGTCAGCATTTCCTAAGTCATGAAAATTCCTCAAAAGCATGGCAGTGCTTTCAAGGGTGTTGCGGTGGTCAGATTCCCTCAGGAACGGCCGGGATGTGTTTCCCCCGCCGGCAACAGTCACAGACCCCTCTCTGTCCACTCTCCTCCCCAGACCTTGTCTGGGAGCTCCCTTAATTTATGACTCATTTCCTAAACAAAATATAGAGTTTCAGGCATAAGTGTTCATATCAGTAGGCTTTACAATGCATGAGCTGAAGGAGGCAGAAACAAGGCTGACAGGCCCGGCGTGGATTAATAGAGCCCTTGTGACAGAAGCTCACATCTGGAGGGTGACGCAGAGTGCGGACACCTGAGCCCGGCAGCCGCGATCTTGCTCAGCACGTACTTAAGCGGCAGTCGGTAAGGTCATGGGGGTGAGAGACGGAAACTTTGCTTATTTTCACAGACAGAATAGCAGCCATGAGAAATGGGTGGAGGACAAAGAATGTACGGACAAAGTGAAAGAGTGTGTTTGTCAGCAAAATCCGTTGCTTGAATTTCATCCGATGTGGTTCTTGGTAAAGCAGCCTCTAGGCATCAAAATGGCACACGCCTGGATAAATTTATGATCTGTGGAAAATCTGCAGCTGCTCTCAAATTTAACGAGTTCTACCAAAGTCAAATGCTGTATACACAGGTGAAAATTTCTGTTGGCAGCTTTTTCTTTTTTTATTTTTCTAACCAATTTGACTGACCACTTCGGTTTGTAAAATGTGGCTTATAAATGGGCGTATTTTCGAGAAAATGTTTGACATGAGAGTCCAGCAGTGAGTAAAACGCTTGTTTGTGTTTATGAGATTCCAACAGTACTTCTCCTGTAAGGCCGAGGCCTGTCTCACCTATTAGGTCGTGAAATCTTCTGGTGGTTGGCTTGAAAGTTACGAGCTATTACTTTAACACCTGGTGCTGAAATGTTAAACAAATGATCTATTGCTGTTGAAATTGCTACCTAAAAATTTCCATTTGGAAGGTAGTGGGTCACGTTTCTGACAAAATGTGACTTCACAGTATTTTTTCTCTGCTGTGTTTCTTTCCTGTTTTCACACTCAATCATGTACTTTATCCAGTAGTAAGACCTCTAGTTATTCTCCTGTAGTCGGTCTGGTTAATTAGGGCAGCCTGTTTAAACAGAACTGAACTAACACTGGAGGTCGTATGTTTGAGGGAAGAGGAGATACATTGATGTGGTGGTAAAAGTTGGAGTGTCTTACTCCCATCCACTCCTGTCTCCCCACAGAGCTGCTCAGATGTCTCTATCCTAAGGCTATGAAAACAAACACTTCGGTGTCTCTAAACCGGTGTCTGTTACTGCTTACACACTGCTCACACATGGGACGCTTGAATCTTTCGAGTATTATGGGAGAGGCAGAAGCATATAAAATGGTTCATAATTTTTAACACGGCTAAAGCCTGTTATTTAAAGTCACTGGTAAATATGTCTGCTAAATGTTTTGGATGGCTCGCTTTTAAAGTTGTAGGATAAATTGTGGAAGTCATATTGAATTAAGGGCTATTTAAGGGAAGTCAAGCCCCATTATGCTATTTTTATTTTTTTTCCAGTCTTATTTTGGCAGTGCATGCAAAGAGTAATGAAGAAACATTATAATGTGTTTCCTTTTCATTTTATCAGTTCACTGCATCAAGGTAGTTCAAGATCAACCCTTTGTCTGGCATTTAAAATGCAGTTGTTTGTTTATGTACTGTATCTTTTTTAGGTGATTGATCACCTGTTTATCTCTTGATGCTAAGGTTTGGAATAAATTGAAATGTTATGCATAAAATAAAATAAAATAAAATAATCACCCCCAGGATGTTCCAAAACCTATATTAATGACTTTCTTCTGTGAAAAACTAAAAGAAAAAATTCTAACTTATAATTTAAACTGTGTAATGTAATGCATAATATGCACTCAATAAGAAAAAAAAATGTGCGAAGGTGTTCCTTTAGGTGTACAACAGCTTGTCATTGGGACACTATCCTCAAAATGACATCTCTGTACCGTAAAAGCATTATAAAACAAGTCTATATGACTCTCTGAAATCATACAGTAGATTTGTGTGACCAACAGACCAATAAAATAAAGAGAGTTGAACTTTAAAAACTGGTCTGATTCATGAACAAATCATTCAGACAGACTGATTGAAGTTATGACTCAAAATAACTTTTCTACATTGCCTCTGCATGAATCACCGCAGAGAGAATTAGGATGTATAAGATTTTGATTTATTTGTTAAATGTTTTCGATTTCTCACACAAGGGATATAACTTCAGAAAAACCTTAATATAGCTCCACTTTTTTTTTATAGACCCCTTTTATGAAGGTTTTTTAAATTCATTATTCACTTTCATTAATTCTGTTAATGTTATTCTCACTAGCCTTTAAACTTTGACAAGTTTGGCTAAAGTTAAATGAAGTCGTACAAAAATAATGAATCCCACTCCACTCAAGGTCATTAATGAGAGAGCAGTGTTCTTAATTGTTACAATAAAAAGCCTCCTTGGCCAAAAGCTAAAATGCATTTTCTTTTCCCCTCACACCAAAGAATCCAGATGTTCGGAGCGATGCATATTAAACAGTGGATGTCATGTGGGCTGTAAATCCAGTGAGCGAAGAGCGAGCGAATGATCTTTTCAGATGCCTTGTAGTGTCTTTGACATTAAACCAGACTCTTAAAGCATTCTCCAGCCCACCACTTTGTTCTCCTCAAGCAGTCTTGTCTCATAACCACAGTAACAGGTGGGCCGTCCCACTGGATCTGTGCCCCTCTGTCTGCTCGTGCTGTGCTGTTTAGTAGAAGAGTGTTCTGCTTCTCGTTTCTTCAGCTTTTAAATATGAAAATGTCTGGTGAAGGGGTGTTTATGGTGCATCATTTCTTTTTTAGATCATCAGAAGGCCTTTTTTAAAACTCCTAGGCGTTCTGTTCAATGTCTGAGCTTGTGCGTGTGCTTTGCCTGTCCCCTTGACTGAATTAATAGCACATCCTCCCAGCCTTAGAGTCTCAGCCAGAAAGCCACAGTAAAAGTGTCTGGAAACATTTGAAAAGCGCATAAAAGTCAAGAGAACAGAACGACAGTGTGTAGTCCAATATAAAGCAATACAGGCCCCATGCACGCATACTGCAGGGTTTGTGACTTAGGCATGGGCAGCAGTTGTTTATTGCAAACTCTTTTGCCCCCAAGGCTTGATGAGAATGTCAGTGGATAATATTGATTGTATGCATGTAGTGTAATTTATGATCATTAATATGAAATAACAGACTTCTGGTTCAGTGTGCTGAATTCTGCCATTCTTAACATTTACATCTGTGCCATGGGCAAGACTAATGGCTTTTCTTTGTGTTTTGGAGAGACCTGTTTTTGCCATTTTCATTTTTCTCTGCATCGTTAGTGTTATTCAATGAAGCATGTGCCTCCCAGCTAACAGGGAACATTCTCAGAACTTTGAAAAAAAAAAAAAAAAAAAACTTTGCCAGAAAATTAGCCAAAGTTGTGAACAAACATTTCAGTAATGTTTGTAATAGATGTTTGTTCAGAGTTCTGGTTTTTGGTAATGTTCTCAAAACATTAAAGGGATACTCCATCCCAAAATGAAAATTTTATCATTAATAACTTACCCCCATGTTGTTCCAAACCTGTAAATGCTTCATTCATCTTCGGATATTTTGGATGGAAATCAGGAGGCTTGAGACTGTCCCATAGACTGCCAAATAAGTAACAATATCAAGGTCCAGGAAAGTATGAAAAGCATCGTCAGAATAGTTAGCGTAGTGCCATTTTGGCAAATCTGAACAGTACGCAAGCGGCAACTCTCTTCTTTGTCAGCCACGCTGCGTCGATGCGCTGTTTGCTTTCAAACCAAAACGTAAATGCATGTAAAAACTGTATCCTTGTGGTGCGGCTGACACAGAAGAGCGTAAGCCACTTGCGTACTAGTCAGATTTGTCAAAATGGCGCTACGCTGATTTGGAGAGACACAGAGGAGAGGAATTGTAGAAAAAAGTCATTATTTTTGTTTTCTTTGTGTACAAAAATTATTCTTGTCGCTTCATAACGGTACGGTTGAATCACTGATGGCAGATGGACTATTCTGACGATGCTTTTCATACTTTCCTGGACCTTGACACTGTTATTTATTTGGCAGTCTATGGGTCAGTCTCAAGCCTCCCTGTTTTCATCCAAAATCTCTTAAATTGTGTTCCGAAGACGAACAAAGCTTTTACGGGTTTGGAGCAACATGGGGGTAATTGAATGACAAAATTTTCATTTTGGGATGGAGCATCCCTTTAACATGAAAACATTATTTCTACAACATTCATGGAATGTTTTTCTGAAACATTTTAGCTGGACAGTCATCTAACTTTTTAAGTGGTACTACTTGTTTCAGAGAACATTTAAAAGCAGCATTCTGATGACATTTGCAAAATTATAAAATGGGAAGCTCCCTTAAAGTTTGCTTTAACATTCACATAACCAAGAAAATGTTTTTAAACATTTACAAACAACTTGGCCATATTAAAAGCTCAGAGGACATTATTCACTCAGAAATTAAAATTGTCATTAATTACTCACCCTCATATCTAAAAACCCAAACCTGTAAGACCTTTATTCTTTTTCAGAACACAAATTACAATTTTATTTATTTTTTTTTTTTTTTTTATTGAAGTCCGAGAGCTTTCTGATCCTGATAGACAACAACACAACTGACTCGTTCAAGGCCCAGAAAGGTAGTAAAGACATCATTAAAACAGTCCATGTGACATGCTATGAGAGTACTTTTTGTGTGCAAAGAAAACTAAAATAACCACCAACAAATAACAGTCTCCTCCTCCGCCATTCACGAGAGACAAGAAATCACTGAATAAAATCATTATAAAGCCATAAAGTAGCTTCATAGCATTGCAGTTGAAACAGTGTGACATGGACTATTTTAACGATGCCCTTACTACCTTTCTGGGCCATAAAACGTTTCAATATCTTAATTATCTTATCTAAAAATGTCTTAATTTGTTTTCTGAAGATGAATGAAGGTCTTACGAGTTTGGAACAACATGAGGGTGAGTCATCAGTGAAAGAATTTTTATTTTTTTATTTTATTATCTTTAACGGGAACAGTAGCAGAACTATCTTGGAAAAAGATTTTTGATAGCTGGGTTCATTTTTGAGTGATCTGGAGATCAACTTTGTAAAAAAAAAAAAAAAAAAAAAAGTTTCTTTGGCCATTTTAATTGCACATTGGTAGATTGTTAATAATAATAATAATAAAAAAATCATAATTCTAAATTTGCTCAGTTTGCTCATTGCACTTTCCATGGGTCATTTGGTTTAGGTTTGCTGAAGATGTCTGTTAGTACGTCATTATGCACAAAGTTCTATTCTGTGTAATTATAATATAGCACAGATGGAAGTGCACTGTTGGATTGAAATCTTTTTCCTTGCTTTTATGACCCTAAGATCTTTTGAATGAACATCATTAAAACTTCTTCCTTACTCAAGTACATGTGTTTTCAGAATAACTCCGTCTGAAGTCTTTCACTGATCTAGGATTTCCTGGGATTTTCACCTCCAATTTGAATTGGATGACTTTCTCAACCAATGTTGCATTTGAGAACTGATACCAGATGTGTTGTGAATGTCTTGGATGTTGTGACAAGTGTATTTATGCCAGGGACGCACATGAGGTCACGTTTGGACACATTCTGGAAGAAATAAAAATGAATTGTTCTAAAGAGAGGAAAAATTAATTCGTGTATGGAATATTTCCCAAAGTACTCTGAAATAATTTAGGTCCATGATCAGAAAATGTTTCAGCCACCTGTGCATCCTTTTTTTTTTTTTTCCTCAGTGACAGCCCATGATCTCCATGCAGTTTGTTTAATTTTAAAATCAGCTTTGACCATTTTATTTTATTTTATTTATTTTTAACAGATTATTGCTACCAATGTTTTTCTAAAAGTGGCTTTTTTAAGATTAAATTGAAAATATTATTATTATTTTATTTTTTTTAAGCATAGAAACTGCATCTTATAACCCACATGGCACAAAAATATTACAGGCTTGGTTTGATTGGAAATTACAATTATTATTATTTTTATTTTTTTATTTTTTTTTACAAGTTACAAAGATTATATCCTAAGTAGTTGTTTAATCATCAGAAATATTTGTTTGTTTATTTGTTTGTTTATTTATTTATTAAAGGTGTAAGCTTTTTGGTGGAAATAGTGTCATAATCAACTGCAAATATGTTACGCAGAACATCTATTCTTATTGTGAGCCCTCCACTAGTATGCAGAAAGGCATTGTGGGTGTACTTGGACAGCATTTATTTAGTGTTGTTTTATCAAGTTGTGTCTACTCTTGTCATGGTTTTGTTAATACCAAATAAATCTGGTGTTTCCTGCCTTAGCTTTGCAAATAAAACCATTA
This sequence comes from Cyprinus carpio, assembly GCF_018340385.1. Lineage (NCBI taxonomy): Eukaryota > Metazoa > Chordata > Actinopteri > Cypriniformes > Cyprinidae > Cyprinus > Cyprinus carpio. Next base: position 12,897,690 of record NC_056620.1, read on the forward strand.
TCTTTTTTTGCAGCTCACATGCTCGCTCTCTCTCTATCTCGCTCTCTCTCTTCTCGATTAAAGAAAATTCTTGGAATTACATAACGTGTTCTGTAAATGCTCACCTTGTTTGTTTTCATATCTGCCACATGTAAACACTTCATCTTCAGATTATGGGCACACTCTTTATTCAACAAATTTGTTCACTGTATATCACACATTAAGGCTAATTGGAATCATATTGTGATGTCATATGTATAACAGTGTGGTTCTTTGTTGGTTTTTGATGTGGTTCCGATGATATCTTACACTATCTCTTGTGGTGAACGTGTTTGATTAACGATCCCGAGGGTCTATAAATGGCATCTGGATTGCTGATCTCACCCTCCACCACGGAGCTCAAAGAACCTCTGAAGGATCACATCTCAGCTGTCATTACAGTCCCTGACTGGCTTTGTATTAAGTAGGTCCTGACTGCCTCGAGACAGAACCAGTCTGAATCGCAGCCTGTTGTGTTGTGGTATGGAGACCTAATGGGTGGGTGTTCGTCTTTTGACACTGACCCCCCACTTGGATGCATAACAATGTGAAGCAGAGTGAATTGGCAGTGATGGTCCCGAGGGGAAACATCTAAAGCCAACACAACTCTGCCCCTCAAAATCCCGCCTTCATTGTTCTGGCAGACTTTCTGTTATCACTTATGGGAAAATATGGCTTTACATGACGTGGGTAATGCTTTTGGTGTGGTTATTGCTCTGAAAACTGGCAAGTCTCATATAAGTTAAAAACATTACATACTCTATTTTGATTATGTCTATGCTTTAATCACATAGCAACCAAACCTTTTTAGTGAGTGCTGGGAGACTTTTATCCCTTAATTTGCTGTATGTTTTAGAGAACTTGCAATTTATTCAGTCAGTTAGTTTAACATTATTACTGCAATACTGGACTTTCACTTAAGACACTACTTTTAAATCGAATGTACTTGGAGTGGTCTGTGTGGGCCTTGTATGTGGTTTTAGTGGGTAAAACTCTGGAAAACAATTTCTGTTGTATCCCAGATATAAGCCAATTTTATACAGTCATCCATGAATGAAGATCTTTTCTGAAGATTAAAGGCCACAAAAAAAAGTTATAGAGTTATACTTCAAATGTGAAGCTATGAAGCAGCACAACCCAGTTTTGATTTATTGAATTATAATGCATAAAACTAGAAACCTGGACATTTAGCAGCACCCTGACTGGCAATTAGACACTTTCCAAACACTGGACAAAACATTAAATGGCTTGTTTTTGCTTTGCTCTATCTTTTCTCAATGACTACTGAGATTGGAAAGTGAGCAGATGAAACCAATCTTGATCAAAGGCAACAGAAGCTTAAAAAAAATAAAAAACTTACTGTGATCTCTGACTGGACTTAGAACTGTCAGTTCTTTTTACTTTTTCTTGCCCTTGTTGCATTGTAACACACTTATATAATCTTAAATAATTGTAGCTGGTCATCACCAAAATAAGGCTATTGCTGGATTTACCAATGCATGCACAAATTTAATTTGAATTAAATCTCAGAATAGAGCTTTTCGTTAATGGTATCAATTTGTTGGACAATTTAGAAGATTAAATCACCATGGGTTCCCATGTAAACTTGTATGTATTCATAATGAAAATTCAAAAAAAAAATACAAACAACAGTGTTAATACTAAACATTTTTAAAAAAAAATCTGAGGGCTTTCTGCATAGACGGCAACGCAAGGTCTCAGAAATGTAGTAAGGACAGTGTTAAAATAGTCCATGTGACATAAGTGGTTCAACCTTAATTTTATGACGCTACAAGAATACTGTATTTTATTTTAACAATATCCTTACTACATCTCTGGGGCTTGAACGTGGTAGTTGCATTGCTGTCTATGCAAGGAAAGAAAGCTCTCGGATTTAATTGGAATGACATGAGGGTAAGTCATTAATAACAGAATTTTCATTTTTTGGGTGAACTATCCCTTTAAAAGTGCAAGACTCTTATGCTTATTGCCCCAAACAGTTTCCTGTTGGGTTTTCTTTAACTAGACTGAACTGAACCCATCAATAGGAGCCTGCTGATGTATCATATATTAAAATGCATTCTTAATTTCCCATTTCTTGCCCTGTAAGGCAGTCTCTTTCTGTCTTCTCTCTTGTCTCTCTGCCTTTCTCTGCAGGTTTCAGCCACTGAACAGAGTTACTCTAGTTTCCCTTATTAAGTAGACATGGCAAAATTGTATTATCTTGGCAAGCAGAGTCTGTAAATATGAGGATTCCTGCGATTTCCAGTTGGTCTGGTTCTGGTGGGATGTGTTATTGTAACCGGTTTCAGCTGGAAGCCTTTTGCAGTCCAACCAAAAGGGTGTGAATTGGTTGCCGAGCCACAATTTAACATTCCAACTTTAAGGCTTTTGAAATTAGCCTGACCTGAATTGAAGGGTTCTAAATCTCCCTCTGCGCCTTTGATCTTCAGTTTTCTGCAACAGAAATTTTGAACTGTGGCCTGCTCTTTCTACTATGGTTCACTTTGCTTTATATGATTATTTTATTTATTTTCATTCTGAATTTTGAAATTGAGTGGTATTAGCAGACCAAGCTCAAATACAGTTTATACAAGTTTGAAGAGTAATTAAATGTCCCTTTCAATATCAGCTGAAAAGTGGGTGACTATTTTGGTTTCGTGTTGACTAATGCAGTGATTAAAATACAGATGAAGTTTTTCCAAACTTGTTAAATCTGAATAAACAGTATTATGACTTTATTGTACATAGAGTAGTCTTCAAGGCTGATGTTTAAACGCTTGATTATACAAGACATTTTTATTGCTTACATATATAAAAAGGTGAGGATATTGGTGCTTGTCATAATTTCTCTGTGAAATTATTTTAATTATTTCTTCATAAAACCAATTTTCATGTAGGAATGAAAGGATCTTTTACCTTAGGTCCAGGAATAAATGTAGTGACATTATATGACTGGCCCCCTCACAGAAATGTGTCCTTTGAAGTTGCCTCTACATATTTTTCTGGTTGATAGATCAGAGCAACTCAGAAGCATAAGTGCTTTGATGCTTTGCAATTTTCATCACTACAGCAACTTTTGCTGACTTTTGAAAAAAAAAAAAAAATACTGAAACAGAGTACATTTAATGATTTGAACAGAGCATAAAAATGCTGCAAGGTTACCATATAACATTGTGGTCTTTGAAACTTTATCAAGCATTGAAAAGCAGAAACATCAACCGGTGATGTCTGATATGAAATATTTGCCAAGATAAATACTGTATAATACCTGAGCAGAAAAAGCTGTGCACTACCATAATTATTCTATTCATAACAATTTATTTTTTTTTTTTTTTTTTTATTTTTTTTTTTTTATTATTTTAAAATGTTGTGTTCCAGCTTCAATTCTACGCAAACCAGATCTGGCAAAAGTGCCTCAATTACAATTTAAGATTAATATCTTATTTTCACCGTTTTCTAATATATGATTAAATAATATTTTCCAGCTCTACTGTAGGAATGGTACGTCTGGAGGAGCTTATGGGATTCCTGAGCACCAACTGTGAGATGCTTTCATTTGTTCTTCCGTAAACACAGACTCTTGAAGTATGAGGCACGCTCAATTTAGCTAAGTGAGCAGTCCCCCTTTTACCTTGCCATTCCTTCAAGAAGCATCTCCTATTGTGCTGCCACTCCCAAAATTAGCCCATCATGCTCTGTCTAACATGGAAGGTATTGAAAACTTTCCATAATTTCATTTTCCAGAGCCTGGGGGTGCAAAAACCCTTACACTGGTCTGCAAAAGATGCCAGGGCCTGTTATACTACAAATAAAGCTTCTCAAAGTCTGCTCTTCATTATGAGCAGGGGCTTTGGTGAGGGTAATTTCTAGCAAAGAGGTTCAGGGATGCAAACAATCAATCGATTGCACATTTGGTCTCTGTTCCTCATGAATTCTGGGCCTACCACAGCTTTGTCGTATAAAACTGAAGCATGCATGTAGACTGGGTGGGAAACCATCATCAAGTCTATGCACATGTAGTGCTGTTGTTTCAGTGCAAACTTTGAATCATTTGAATGCAGAAATATTCATTTATTTATTTTATTTATTTATTGTCTGCAGAATTTATGGAAGCCCATTTCCGCCACTGAATAAAAATAAAATTAAAAATTAAAAAACAGGTGATTGTGACTTCTCTCACAATTCTGACTTAGTTTTTTTTTTTGTAATTGTGAGTTCACATTTCACAATTCTGACTTTTCTTAGAATTGTGATATAAACTCACAATTGCGAGTTATGAAGCCTGAATTGTGAGAGATAATCTCGCAATTCTGTCTTTTCTCAGAATTGTTTGAGAATTGAATCTCGCAATTGCAAAAAATAAAGTCAGGATTACGAGATATAAAGCCTTTTTTCTCTGAATTGCATGTTTATTTCTCGCAATTCTGACTTTTTGCCTTCTCGCAGTTTCTAGTTTTTATATCACGCAATTAAATTCTGAGAAAAAAAGCCAATATTGCAAGTCAAGTCAGAATGTGAGTTATAAACTCGCATTTCTGAGAAAATATCAGAAAAAAAAAAGTCAGAAGGGGTGGAAAATTTCTGGAAACTGTCCAAAAATCACTCTAAAAAAAAAAAAAAACAGAATTGCGAGATAAACTCGCAATTGGGAGAAAAGGTCAGAATTAGGGTTGCAAAGGGGTGGAAAATTTCTGGAAACTTTCCAAAAATCCCTGGAAAATTCCCCAAAAAATCCTGGAAAGATTCCAAAATTTTTAGAATGTTTATGAAATTTACTGGAAATTTTCCACCTTTTTGCAACCCTAGTCAGAATTGTGAGATGTAAACTTCCAATTGTGAGAAGAAATTACCAAATTATGAAAATAAATTTCCATACTGATTTAACTGTTGTGTTAATCTTATAATTAATGTTAAAAAAATTCAATTTAAGACATTTGTTTCACCCTGTAAGTATAAGTTTCCATACTTTTTTAGTTAAATAGTTTAAGTGGCACCACGCCATTGGCCACTTGTATGAGGAAGCCACTGACAAGCCTATTGTTTGTATTGTGATGCTCCAGGAGATCCTTCTATCTATCAACAACAAACATAACATGGTTGTCCGACTATGGGAATCTGGTCACTAAAGGCGTCCTAGGCTGCTGAAGAAGTGCCAAGTGAAGGGAAATGTTTGCCTCCCTATCTTTAAAATGTCAGATTTATCACTCTAACTGCAAATTGCTCAGACAGTGTATTTTCTTAACACTGATACGTATATCCATGTATCCTGTAGAGCCTCTGATGGGTTGTGTTAAATTCTGGCTTATCTTATCTTGTGAGAGTCCTGTGAGTGTTGGATTCATTGAGGAACTCCCTGTAGAAGCCTAGAGCAAACATTCCAGGGAAAAGGCAAGCCGTGAATTCTGAAAAGGTTTTTCATTGCCCTGACACTTCGCAGCACAATCTCATCTTGTCTTTGCTGTTCTTAAAAATTCAAGCAGTAAATAACTTTATTTACTGACAAAATAACAGTTGTATTATTATTATTATTATTATTATTATTATTATTATTATTATTATTATTATTATTATTGTATTGTGTAATTTGTTCAGTTTAATGTTATTACATAAATTTTATTAACTGTAAACAGCAATTTATTGTATTTTTTTCAGAAGTTTATGTATTTAATTTATTTATTTTTGTCCTGTACTTGGCAGTTGCTGAAAATGGTCTCAAAGCAATACATCTCAAGGATGACTTATTTTATTTATTCATATTCATATTTCTATTTTTTTAATTATTATTATTTATTTTTTTGTTTGTTTGTTTGTTTTAGTTTAGTTTAGTTTTCCCTGAACCTGGTAATCGTGGTCTCAAAGCAATAGATCTCAACAGCAATTTATTTTAAAAAATAAAAAAAATAATTAATCCTGAATAACAATAATCATTTAAACCTAAAATATTTATTTATTTTTTTCTGTACTTGGCAGTCACTGAAAACCGTCTCAAAGCAGACATGCATGAGATCATAACAATGGTGAACTTCTCCTGACGGCCTCCTATAGAAATAACAATGGCTAAGTTGTGGCTTTGACAGACTAATGGTATGTTGGAAAATATGAGCCCTGTGTGACGTTCTGTTAAAAATAGTGGTCCTTTACGCACCGTACTATCAACAAGCCCTCAAGACAGGCGTTGAGGAGGGGTTGATTAATGAAGACCATGTCTGTTTGACATCCTTTTTCCTTTCACACTTCATAGCTTGAGCCCACAACACCTTCAAACCCCAGACTGCAAGAGTACCAAGAGAGGATTGACACGGGCCACAGAGGGTTTTCCATGCTAGTTTGTTTAGCTTGATACCATTTAAATCTCTAGAGATGACAAGCTCGGCCACCTCTTGATTTAAACCAGACTTTGTGACAAACTGAAGCTGCTATTTATTGTAATGTTTACTAAAATACACGTTCGCACATCTGTGTACCAACTGATGGATGAGGTCGTGCTGTGGTGTGAGAGAATTAAACTTATGTATGCATGCGTGAGAAGTGCCAGTGGTTTGCAGTTGAAGGTCACTGTTGGTAAAATGTACCACTACGCCGCACGCAAGTAGCTGCTCTTTACCCTTGTTCCCTCTTTTCATCAGAAACAAGACCCCTCCCTTCTAAACTGTTGTCCCTGAGGTTATTTTCCTCCCTGAACTGGGATTCAGTTAGTCTCGCGTAGCTGAAGGTCTGGAATTCATGGCAGCTTTCATTGGCCAAGGCCCGTCCATGAGGCCATTTGACCGACACTCCAAACAACAAACCACACTGGACAAGCTGGACACCCACGTTTCGGGGCACGGAAATGTTGCCCGGTAACACACCGGTGTGTAAAACTCTCGGACATATTTTAAAGATTCTATGCCGCGAACTTTAAATATTTAAATAAACTTTAAATAACACGGCAGCTTTCTTCTTTCGTGAGGAAGTTAGGCGTCAAGGTATCTTTGTTTCCAGGCGGAACATTAAAGAACGCGACACACACGTCTTGCGGAAATCCTGTAGAATTCAACCAATCCGATGACGACTTCAACATTCCTGAAGTGTTTCCACTTTTGTATCCCATATGCATCAGACATTTAGCCAACGGTCCGTGGGCGTGATGTCTGAGGCTGAGACTAGGATTCAGTCATCTCCAGATCTCAGTGCTTTCCTACAGACAACGAGTGGCCAGAACAAACTTGCAAATTATGACTGGTATGTGTTGATTTCTTGATGAGGTCCAAGAATATTATTGGAGCCACACCAGGAGAATTTGCAGACTACTTCTTGCTTCATTAACAAAAAAATTATTGACATTGATGCAGAAACTAATATCTTTTGGATTCAAGTAAATCATTGAAATAATGGAATATAAAGGGCAGTAATGATTTTTGGGTGCTGTGCTGTCAAAACCATGTTGGGAATGTTCAGGAAAAACTCTCAAATGACCTTCCTCAAGGTTAAATACATTTCGTTTTAACCCAACAGCTTTAGTACTTGGACCAACAAAGGGGCAAGAACATGATGAGAAGGCTATGTGTGTCTTTTCTCTTTTCAGAAGCCTCTTTGTCCTTCATTTATCTTGGCATTCCTGATGAGGAGATTCTTCTCTGTTTACCCTCAGCTTTGCCTAAACATTCATCCTTTATGGTCTGTTGAACAGAACAAACCTCTTTTTTTACCTTTTTAAATTCAAACCGGGTCACCAGTCTCCGTACGGCTCAAGTCCTCCCCATCGCTGTCACCTGCAGTGACCCTTACCAAACCAAATCTGGAGTTGTTTCTGTAAGTCACCTAAGTGCTAATTCTCGTTAATGCCCCCATTTAGGTCAGCACTGCGGGTCTCTAGCCAAATACTGCCGGAGGATATTTTGCTTTCCCACTCATAAACAATGACATTCAGTCTGAGGGGGTCCGCACATTGCCATGTGTGCATTTGTGGTCTTTGCGAGCAATCAGCTCTGTTTGAAATGGCAAAGAGAAGCTCATGCATTTTAATACATTTTCATGGCGTCAAGCAAGAAGGAGCAAACACAAAACAAGGCAGAGGCCATTTAAAGTGAAGAGTGAACTCTAATGACTGTGGAGAAGAAAAGAACTAGCATTAGTCTGTATGACCAAGTCTTTAAGATGAACAGTTGTCTTCCTGAGACGGTATTGAATGGAAACCCTTATGGGGGACGTAAATGCACAATTTACACGAGTGAAAGAACATGAAAATCTGACTAAATTTTAAGATTACCTAAATTAAACTCCCTGCGTGAAGTAAATTTCTTTTTATGTTTTGCGTGCGTTTGTCCAATCAGCATACACTTACTGTATGTCACTGATAGTTCCTATAGAACTGTTTTAAACCCTACTCCGAAGTAAGTGCTAATTTAGTTCCTCCAAATGGAGTTCTTAGAACTAAATACGTTTCTAGTTCCTGTGGTGCAAACACACCAAAAAGTGGTTACTTCCACAAATAGTTCTAGGAACTATGAAAAGGTTCCTCCGGTGCGAAAACCCCTAATTATGGACAACATTTTTCCAGTATGCCATCTTTTGAGTTCCACCGGAGAAAGACATACTGGTTTGGAATGACAAGATTGAGTAAAGGTAAATGGTTTTTACTTTTTTGGTCAGCTGTTCCTTTTAGGTAGGCCTTTTCGTTGAGCCATAGCGGTGCATATTTGTCTTTGTTCAAGTTCATCTGCAATGTAAAGCTGAGCCTTGAAAGATAATAGCCTATATGGATGTGAAAGTTCGCTCAGACCCGACTTATCTAAGAGCATATGTCGCTAAACACATGCAGGGTCAAAAGTCATTAGCTCTTCTCACATCTCCAGTGATGTCATTCCATAATAAAAACCCACTGACTTTTATTGGAAACCAAAGAAATGGCACAGAGACGCCACCGCGCTATGCAAAACACCTTGTTTGGGCCCTACACCATTTCGAGGGCACATGTAGTTCTACTTATAGCTCTATTAATGATCATTATACTGCTTTCCAGATGTTCCCCTTGTTTAATGTTGCATGACCATGACAATTGACTCCACCAGCTTGGCTTGGATGCAGCCCCACCACGTATTAGTGCTTTTTTTTTTTCCCTTTCCAGACCAGCGCTAAAACGTGTGAAGGGTTGAGTATATTGGCCTTGTCAGTCAACGCAAGTCTCGGTTTGACTGGTTCATGCCTTGGCATAAATCTGTATGGGAGTCTTCATGGGGAATCCAAATTGCAGGAAAGGCCCCATACTTGCAAATGGATGACGTAGAAGGAAGTTGGATCCAGTATTTGGTCTGGATCACGTTGGCTCAAGACAGTGCTGGCAGGGTGTTTGGAGATTATTTTCTCCATAAGGTTGTGTTGTCTAAAGGGGTTGAAGGAGAAACACTAGTGTGGAGCTTGGCCTGCTGTCAACGCCATATGGTCTTGGCAGTGTGGTGATGTGAAGCCAGCTGGCTCTGGTTTTAACAGTGAGTGAAGGGAATCATTTGGGTCCTGCAAGGATACGTTCACGCACAAGTAATCCAATCTAAAAGCTGGGTGGTCGCTAATGTACCATTTAGATGTATGTTCCTCTTTAAACATCACTTTTGAGGTTTTTGGGGGGTTGTCTAGTGCCATGGCTACTTCACATCTGATTCCATGAGCAAGCGTGATCCACTGGCTTTTGGAGTTATTCGACTTGCAAAGGCTTTGCTGAGCCACAAAGCTGATGTAGAGCGCATTACTTGGCTGCTTAGGAAAACACTTGATAAATCGGAGTGTTATCAACTGTGTACATAACTTATGAATCTAAACCTTTCAGAAAGCCTGAATCCCACGGTGCATTCACAGCTTGAATTAATAAACAAAGCAGCATTTACATGCACCAAGTTTACTACAAGCAGTATATAAGGTCAAATGTCTTTTGTCAGAAGTTATATTTATCCACCATACATGGCTTTTTGAAGCACAAATACATAAATTTGAATTGTTTTCAGCTTACTTAACATGTTAGACCAATATTATTCTCCCAGATGTCCAAACTAGCATTACAGCTGTCTGAACATTTTCATATGGAACATTTTTGCTTATTTCTTAAAGATTTACTAGCCCAACATGCATGCATTTTTGCATTGTCATCATTTTTGAGGTCTGTGGGTTATCTGCGGTTTATGTGACTATGTAAACATTGGATCTATTTCTTAGCTTTCACATGAGTTTTCCTTCAGATGTAAAAGTTGCAGTGTTTACTTTGTGAAGTGTCAAATAACAGCACTCTATTGCCTACATATGACTTTATTGGAAATTTAGAGTACGATATATGATAGGAGCCATGCATGTGACAATGTTTATATATGTTTATTATTAATATGGTAATAAACATTGTCACATGCATGGCTCCTATCATATATCGTACTCTAAATTTCCAATAAAGTCATATGTAGGCAATAGAGTGCTGTTTCGATAAGGATACTGTATAATCATGTGTTCCAGTTCAGTTCATAGTCATTTAGAATAAAAATATAATGTCCTTTGCATTAAATTAAGTAGTTGGGTTTAATTTAAAATTCCCACTATTAAATAAACTCAGTGAAATGTGATTGTTGTAGCTCTACTTTGTTGTTTTGCAGAAAGTATGATTTTAATGTATTTTCCAATAAGCTTTTTAATATTAAAACCGTGTATATGCATTCAATGCATTCCTGTTTAAATTCAGTTACAATATTTTGTTTGTTTTTAAAACCAAGATAATAGCTAATACTTTATGTACTTGACTGAATGTTTCCTCTGTGGCACATTGTAACCCATGTGCTTATAATTACAGTAACTGATCTGTTGCAATAACAGAAAAGATGAGAATTTAAACTGATGTATTCACAGGGATGAGTGAGCCTTTTTCTGTAGTCTTCAGCAAACAGGATGTGAGGTACAAAAAGTATCAGCTACATTATATTGAGATATGAAAGGACTAAGAGTCATATTGTTGTCTTAGCTTAGAATTCTGATCCATGTGGGTGGCAAAGAAAATCTTATTCTTGGCCTCAACAACTTATTAACCCTTGTGGGAGTCTTGGTGTGTGTTCTGTGAAACGGCAGCTCTGAAGATGTAAACCTACTTGATGATGCCTATCAGTACTTGTGGTACTGTGTCTTCAAGATCATGCAGAACATTGCAAGATGAATTGGTGTTCATCCAAAGCAGTCAGAAGGCTTGAATAAAAATTAAAGACCAAACTTTTGACTTCTCTGTGGTTTTAAGCACTCATCACCAGGTACCCAACAAAAAAGAGGGAAGCAGTACTTAATTTTATAGACAAACTTCTCAAATGGACCAACCTTTTGAAGATGAACTCTGATGCCCTTTTTCCATCTTAAGCCCAATATAAACACAAATCTTAGGTTCCATGACTAGGTTGGACAACAAGCCGCAGTTGATGGATTTCAAAATGTTTCCCTCCTAATTCTGTGGTGTATCAATGCCTAATGCGGACAGAAGGGGAATTTTATTATTTTGTCATGGAAGAAACCATTGCCTAGGCCTCAATGGAGGCATGGAGACAGTACAGGCCTAAATTGGCACTATGTGACTGGAGACTTACCCAACACAGACACTCTTCATTAAGTTAAAGTTCAATTAAAGTTTACCAAATGACTGTTGAAAGATGTTTAGAAAGGGAAGATTTTCTGTCCTGTCTTACCCTAAGTATATGAGTTAAAGAAACTTGCAGTAGCATGTTGTAATTGTTAAATCTTTAAATTCTTTTTGGATCGGTGACCTCAGTACTCTGAGATCCCATGTTGGGATTTACAAAAAGTCACAGTTGATGGCTGTCTTGTTTTTCGCTTAAAGGAATGTACTTTCTCCTGTGGACCTCGAGAGATGTACTGAAGACCCGTTTTTGTACATACAAAGAAAACCAATGGGGTTCAAAACTGTTTGGCCAAAAAATACCTTTTTCAAAATCTCTTCTTTTCTTTTCCATGACTTACAAAAGTCAGTCATCAGGTTTGGAACAAATTGGGGGTGAGTAAATGATGACAGATATTTCATTTTTTATTGAATCTCTTTAATTATGTGGTGTATCAATATCCGGTAAAGAGAGAAGGGGAATTTTAGCCTTTGTCATAGAGAAAACCATTGCCAATTTAGGCCTGTACTTTATCCCTAGCCTCCATTCAGTCCTCAGCACTGTCTAAACATGCAAGATCTGAATCAGCCCTCCACATCGGCTGGAGGAAATCACCTGGAAAGCAAGCATTCTGGCTGGCTGCTATCTACAATGGAGAATGAAAGTAAACAAGTTTGATAGTCGGCAGGACAGGAAGGGAGGGAAAAAAACTAGATTTATCTGTTTTCACTGTTTCACCAAAAACACGGGCCATCAAGATCTCTTTAGGAGGACGTGGGCTGATAAAACAAATGTTCTTTTATTTACTTCTCTCATCTTCTGGTCTGAAATGTGGGTAGGTGCTCCAAGACGGTGGTTGGGTTGGTTTCTGGGTTGAGAACATTGAGAACTACCCATCAAGTTTTCATGCGAAGAACTCAGTAACTGGTAATAAGGCAGCGAACCATCCTTTCGTCCAGGATTGAGTGCAGAGTTTTGGCTCTTAGTGGCAGGGGTGAGGCCGGACAGTCCTTCCTTCATGCATATGCAAGTACATCCTGAGAAAGAAGCTTGGCTGGGTGTCAGACGAGCTCTACAAAAGATTGGTGCTTGACAAGAGGCTGAGCTCCCAGCCAGCCCGGGAGGGTTACAAAGTGGAACAGAGGGCCTCCGTAATGTTTGTTAAGATCTAAAGCTGTTCTTTAAAGCACTGTTTACATTTCATTCACTGGCACAGCTGAAAAGTACATAGCTTCTTTTTTTTACCTTCCACTTCCACTGTCCTTCCTTTTCTTTCTCTTTTGACTCTGCGAGGTGTATTCTGCCATTTGGTCAAAGAATGTGTACCAGAGGAAATTATGTGGTCTAATGGGATTAGTAGTTGGTTTGTTCCAAAGGACTCTTTCACACCAGTGGTGCGCAAGCAAAATCACTCACTTGCAAGAGGTTTTCCTTAGACTGCCCTTTTTTTTTTTTTTTTACAGCTAGCTACATTTCTCATTTTTGAAGTCAGATAAAACTGAATGAATTATTAAGCATTTAATCAATAAATAAATAAATAAATAAATATAGTCTAACTGAATCCTGATAAAAATAAGAACACAACAAAATTGCTAATTCTTAAAGGGATAGTTCACCCAAAAAATTTAGAATTCTGTCATTAATTACTCACCCTCATGTCATTCTAAACCTGTAAGACCTTTGTTCATCTTCGGAACATCTTCAGATATTTTTGATGAAACTCAAGAGCTTTCTGACCCTGCAAGTTGTTAAGGACATAGATAAAACTGTACATCTGACATCAGTGGTTCAATCGTATGTTATGGACTACTTTAATGATGTCCTTACTACCTTTTTGGGCCTTGAATGTGTCAGTTGTGTTGATGTCTATGCAGGGTCAGAAAGCTCTCGGATCTCATCAAAAATATCTAGTGTTACAAAGAATGCCAGATGGTTATGACAACTATGTGATTCGACACAAATGGGTTCTTTATGGATACATTATGCATTTCTGGTACATCACATTCATAACGTCATAACATTCATAACATGTCATAACATTTAATGATGCCTCCATATCCGAGTTTGTGGCGGGTTTCAGAAGAAGCTCTATGAACAGTAGCCATCCTGCTGAGATGAACCTGATCCAGGTCAAGCTCTCATTCCTTAAATGGAGGACATTTCTTAGCTGCTTGTGGGGGAAAGTGGCTGTCAGTGGGGGTTAGAATAGGATTTCTTGTTCCTCTCACAAATTAGCTTTTTTATGGCTGTCAAGAGGTTCCTCTTTGGTCAAAGTTTATTGCCTTTGTTTAAATGGGCACCCAATTAGCACCGAGATGACAACAGATCCACACCAGCGCCTTTTAAAATGTAGAGTGCTTCCTGCTCATAGATGGACGCACATGCACACAAAGGTTGAAAATAGCCCTGGCCTCAGTCTTAACATTAGGCTGTGGATTATTGTGGGTAAAACAGACGGATCTGTTTTGTTTTTGAAACGGAAGCGACAGAGTTATACCTGTCCTAAATCAAGAGTGGTTATCCGCCAAGTGCCACTGGAATGGCTCCGATAAAAGCACAATACTCCCAAACACAGAGGTATTACTGGAATTTGCACCTGTTGCAGGGCAAGACGTGTGATCTGTTGCAGTGTCCTAAAAGATGACCGCTGCTGGCCACGGCATTGTAGTTCACATTTGGTAATTATAAGTGACAAATAGAAAATAGCCCAACTTGGATGAATGGATGGACTGATTGACTGATTGATTTAAACATGCAATTTTAGATCAAAGGTACCAGAGTTTGTGTTTATCTTGTTTATCTATTAATTCATACTTTTTAATTTTTTTCTGTTATTTTTTTCTTAAATGTATTTATTTATTTTCTTTCACGTTAAATATTAAAGATATGCAAGTTTGATTGTATATCTTATCTGTTTTGCCAGTGTATTTATTTTTTGTTTCAATATTTTTTAAGTACACTTTTTAAAGAATTTATTTCTTTAAAACATGCACGTTAAATAACAACAAAGGTATTAAATAAATGTATTTATTTACTTTTTTGAAGTTAACCATTAAAGATAATAAAGTTTGTTCAGCTTATCACTTTGTTGTATTCATTTTTCTTATTTTCTTTTTCTTTCTTTCTTTTCTTTCTTTCGATTTATTTATTTATTTTCTATCATGTTAAAGATATGAGTTTGTTTGTCTATCTTATCTATTCAGTCATTGTATTTATTTTTTGTTTAATTTTTTTTTTATCTAAACTGTTTAAAGGATTTTTTTTAAAACATGCCCATTAAATAACAACAAATATATTACATTTATTTACTTTTTCAAGTTAACTATTAAAGAGACTAAAGTTTGTTTATTCAGCTTATTTATCTTTTCATTCTATCTTTTATTTATTTATTCTGAGTAAACAAATTAAATTTTTATCTATCTATGCTATTAAAATTTAATTTCTTTAAAACATGCAAGGTAAATGTCAACGATACCATTATTTATTTATTCATTTATTTTAAAATGACATTTTTGAGATTTTGATTTGTTTTAATTGCATTTTAAATCAGTGGGCCACATCTTTTTGAATGATGCATGATGCTTCTGTCATTTTCAGTTCAAAATCTTTTTTTTTTTTTCAGACGAATGTTATCAGCTGTTCACATTATTTCACTTTCTTAACTAAACATACATTTTTTTCACAAGTTTTTGAGCTGACCAACTCCCTCACCATCATTTCATATTTTCTCACACACATATACACACACTGTGACGAGGACCCTTAAACGTGGTCATTCTCAGAGCGGCAGCTGCGTCCATTCTCTGAGAGGCCTGGGTGCAGACGTCCTCTATTGTAGCACAGGGCCATAATGTCCCCTTTCAACTGCCCCCTTCATAAACAGCCAGGTGTGAGCGCAGTGAGAGGGGAGGGAGGCAGAAAGCAGGAGGGGTTTGCTGGCACTCTGCACAGTTATTTTCATACGAATGCCCCCTCATGTTGGTAAAAAGAGAGGACTCATAAACATTATAAATACCCAGTGATGTGATAAAGCCCAGTACTTGAGCAGTTGTTGTTTAGCGGTAATGCTGTGTGGTAATTATTTCCTCTAAAAAAAAAACAAAAAAAAAAGGAAGGGAGCCGGAGGCTAAATTAAAGAGTTCCCTACTCTCATGCCAATCACAAATTGCCAGACTTTTGTCGCTTCCTCTACTCGAAGGGCTGAAATTAGAATTAAAAAGCCACAGCCATAGGCGTCTTTTCCCACCACCCATGGATGTTTTTTGCACATAGAGAAATGTGCTTGTATTATATATTGTTTGTACATTCTCTACGTCTGAGGTCTACTGTTTGCATAATTTATACATCAAAACATATAGCATTGAGAATCATTTATACCTTTAGCCCAGATTCAATATTATTCTATAAATCTGCAAACTAATGATCAGTATTACAATGCATTAATGTGAACTAAATTAATTTTATTTGCTATTGAATAATTTTTTTTATTGTTCATTTGTTTGTTTTATAATCAATTTTACTTGTGGATTTTAAATTCTAGTGTATTAACTATTTATTAAACTTTTAAATTACATTTATTTTAATTCTATATATTGTGACATTTGTTTTATTTGTTAACTGACTTGATTTGATGGACTAAATTCATTTTTTGACTAGCCTTTTATTTACTTATTTAACTTTTGTTAACTATTCATTTTAACTTTCAATTATATTTATTTTAATTCTTTATTTCATAAAATTAATTACATTCATTGACCAACTTTTTATTGTTGTTGAACAGTTTAACTATTCATTTAACATTAAAATTTTATTTTAATTCTATATTTTATACTATTCACTTTATTTACTAATGTTTTATTTACTTAGTTTATTAACTGTTAATTTAGCTTTCAGATTATATTTATTTTATAATATTTATTAAATTCATTTTTATTTACTTGTTTGTTTATTAACTATTTATTTAACTTTTAAATGAAATTTCAATTATGTATTTTGCAATTTATATATTATTTTTTTAATTTATTGTAGTTATTATTTACAGTAACTATTTAACTATTTAAGTAAATATGGATTTAAATTAGAAATTTAAATTATAACCATGTTTCAATGCCTAGTTTTGGTTTGTCATCAGAAGTTTTATCTCATCTTTACTCCTGAACTGTCCTTTTGCTTTTTAGCTGTTCGACTTCATTGATGCATTTAACCGCCCTTTTCAAATCTTCTCCTTATCAATGCCCTAAGCAACCTCTAAGGTTGAGCGGGGGGTGAGCGTTATCAAGATAACTATCCACCCCACACACACAAAACATTACTTCTTTCTCTCAATGACCTGCTCGCGGCATGCTTTTAGGGATTACACTCAACCAGGCATTTCAGGATGTCGAAGTGTGGACAGGGCCTCCTCACATGAGGATTTGCCTTTTCTGTCTTGTTCCTGCCTTTCACCTCTGGGCCTGAGAGGATTAAACCATGCTTCCGGACGCAGAGCATTATTTACCTGGGATGAGAAACCTAGAGGAAGTAGCTGGGATCTAGTGATCCCTAAAGACAGAAATATCCTATCAGATTTGATACAGTTTTAGAAACTTACTGATAAGTTTAGTGTAGTTTCTGTGTAGGGCAAGTAAAAGTTCACCAGTGACCCAGAAGGCACTTATGATGTGGAGGATGCCACCCTTGTTGAGTCTCATTCACTATTAACATTAAATTACTATTACTAATATTTTGTCCACCAGAACGGGCACAAATGCTTATATATTTTTTTAAAACCTTTGTTCATATGAATCCACACTGCAGTAACTTCAGTTTATAGTTAGCATTAAACAGCGCTAAACCATTTTCATATATATGTCTTAGATGAGAACAATAGACACTCAAAGCCTTATATTAGCCGTTTACCATTGGTGACCTCTGCTCTGACCTTTTCCTCTACCTGTGTAAGGATCAGATGTAGTCTACTCTAGCGATGGGATGATGGTCTGTGAGAATTAATGTAGCTATATTTTTACTGTACCAGACAGTTTTTCTCTTCAGGAATAAAAGTATTTACATGATACATGTATGGATTTGGCTTTTGTCCGAAGCAAAATGTGTAGTCAAAGTATACGTTTGCATTTATAAATAAATAATAAATTAATAAATTAACTTATTTGTATTTTTTTATTATTATTATTTATTCTTTTAAATCAGTTTTTTCATTATTTTCTTTCTTTATTTTAGATTTGTTAAATTGTCCTTTCCTTTAAGATTTGTTTTTCTTTTTATTTTAGATTTAATGTTAGATTATTTGTTTCTAGATTTATTTTTTAGATTTCAGTTTAGATTTTTTTATTAATTCTTTTAGATTTGTTTTTTTTTTAGATTTAATGTTAGATTATTTGTTTCTTTTAGATGTTTCATTATTTATTTTAGATTTTAGTTTAGATTTTTTTTTACCTTGTTTATTCATTCATTTAGATGTATTCATCTAATGTTTTTTTTTTTTTTTTTTTTTTGTAGTATAGCATAATATATTAATATTATTTATATGAACTGAGACAGAAAATAAGGGTCTGTAACCCCTGCTTTTCATAAGATGCCAAAGGTCTTTTCTTGGGGAGGGAGGTTCGCAGGAGAGGAAAGTTATGAAAAATGAATGGAAATGTGGGCCACCAGTCCTGAATCCATTAGTCTGCTGTCAGGCCTGATAACCTGCTAATGTATGGCTTCACACAAAAACAAAAGAGTAAAGCTGTAGAAATTTAGACACAAGTGTTTATCTTTCCCCTTCTCTCTCGTCGCCTTACTGAGGGTATGATTTACAATTTTTGTCTGTCATAAGTGTTCAGTTTGTGCTCTTGCGTTCTGGTTTTTAGCTGAACCCCACAAACAGCACCAGGGATCAGATTGAGACTGTCATATAATATTGATGCTTAATCATAATGATTCCATTTTTCGTTTGGGTTTTGGCTGTAAGCGGCATGTAATGTGGTTTATATTGCAAGAATATAAATAAATTAATGGATTCCTTAGTATCTAAATCTTTGCCCTTTAACTTACTAACAATAGTACTGACTTTGTGACTGTTCATAGTAGTTTATAGTGACAAAAAATATATATATATATATATATATATATATATATATATATATATATATATATATATATATATATATATATATATATATATATATATATATATATATGTATGTATGTATGTATGTATGTGTGTGTGTGTGTGTGTGTGTGTGTATTTATATGTATATATATTTGTCTTCGGATGGGAGTTTTCTTGTCCTGGAGGAATTCCTTTCTGTCTTCTACCCTTCACTCTGACAATTCAGCGATTCAAAGCCTGTTTCATCGGAGATAGTGGTTCATGCTAATGACCCTTGCTTGAGGTGCCTTTTCTGCAGTGGAAGAATGCAGCAGAACCTTTCTCTGTCTCTCTTGCAGCTGCTTCACATCTGCTATATATTCAAGATTAGTATTGCTTTATTCTTACATGTGGGGCTAATAATTTACACATGCTGTCATGCCACACTGTGCTTTACTGTTTCTCGAGCGCTGAGATGCTGAGCAGTGACAGAGCCTGGGGGGACCAAGAGATCTTGGGATTCCTGAGTGCCACTAAGCATGCTAGGGGCTTACAAACCCCAGGACAGTCTGGGCTACAGCCTGTCGCTTTCACCCAATACATCACTGTCGTCGTTCATCAAGACGAATTGTCAAGACAGCTTGGAAGGTGAATCAACCTAAAGTTTGACCCAAAGGGGGAGGGAGAATATTGAGCAGATAATGGCTAATCGACTTCACTCAAAAAGAAATGACGCATAAAACTATGTGCATGTGTAGCTCAGCGTCACGTTCAACAGTGGCAGCTCTTAAAGTAATAGCAGCCAAATAACCTAATAAGTTAACCCAGCTGCTGTGATGTCTGTTAATCAAAGAACAAAAGAAAAAAAGGGAAATCAATAACTTTTGTAACTTTAAGTATTCCTCTTTTTAATTTAGTAGTCAATGTTTGATAACTTAATTCAATTTCTGTATATTTCATACTTGCTGAAGGGCACAGGTAAATTACATTTATTATAATGGGTTTATGTGAAGATTGTTTGAAGTTCACTTAAATTAGAGTCATAAAGTCTAATAAATGTTAAAATTGATAGCTCTCAACTATACTGTAATGTAATCATGATTAATTTTAGAAAAATGTGTGATTAGGTTTTCTTTTTTTGTAAAAGAGTATTGATTGACTGCATTAGTTTTTATAGAAAATAACCTCAATGTGTCGTTTAGATCCAATATGATTGATTTTCCAATATGAGTTGAGGTTTAAACTGCTTTACATGTAATATTTCAGAAATGCTAATGTACATAACCATGCAGAAGTTTTTTGGCCCAACTTGACTGAGGGGCTCATATTGCAGATCCAGATGATGGTTCTGATAAAGACTCCAGAGGAAATGACCTGTATATTTGGTTTCAAGCTCAATGGGCAATGAGGGCCTATGAAACCAATACACCGTTTGAAGTGTTAGTCGATAAGTAGCCCGTGAACTCATTCCCTGATTGCATATGGCAGCCATGTAGCCTAGCAGCTAAAGTAACACTCTCTTCCGACAGTTGTTTCAGCTTAAAGCTGAAAATGGTTATTGCTTGGGATCTGGAGCCATTTATAGATACTTTGGTCCAAGAAAGTACTTGACAACGCTCTTAATTTTTCTGGCAAAAGGAACCATCCGTGGAGCGGTCAGTCTGGGACATGTGCGGGCAATTAGCTTAAAGTTAGCTTCCCCGATCTGAAACACAGGATTGTTTTGTCAAGAAATAAAGTATTAGCTAAGCAGCTGACCTACTGTTCAAACATGTGATTGTTTCCTTATATTAGCAGGTCTGTTATTGGTAATTATTCAATCCAGTGAGGCATGAATCCCCCTCCGCTCTCAGCACAATATGATTGAGACAGATATGCAAATAGTGGTTTAATGTCATTTTGACAGTGTGTAAACAGACTTTGTAATAACAGGTTGAAATTACTCTGATTTAAGTTTCAGTAATTGAGGTTCCACCCCATAGTTATTGGTTGATTAGAGCCACATGACACTAGTCTGTATAGTGATAATTGCATTAACTATCAACCCGCTTTGATGTCGAATCTCAAAGAACGGTGCTGACGAGCCTGACAATGGTCACCACTGTCTGGGAAATCAAAGTGGTGCAATTAGTTTGCAATTAGCTTACTGGTTTAGCTTTTGATCTGTGTGATGTTCTAGTCTGATGAATAGCATTCAGTGATGTTTTTGAATAGCTGTTGAATTTTGGTACATCCTAAGTGAAAACTTGTTTGCCTTTGGGATGTGTCCTGTCTTTGACACCTAAGCTTAGCCGTTTCATGTATGTTGGCGATAAAGATGTGGGTATTTCGGGATAGTGATGGAGTTATTTGCTGAGATCAGAGCATGCTTGAGGTCAAAGCATTAGGCAGCTGACTCTATAAAGTCTTTGATCCAGAGCGCGGCTGCATTGCACACGTGCTTTTGGCACTCGAAACCGTGGAAGACAACACCACAAATGTCATTTATGTTTAGAGCTTGTTCGCACTCTCTCTCTGCCCCCCTTGGCTCAAAGACACCAAACCTCATCCAAGCATAATGAATGAGACAAATGAACCAAGTAGGCCCCCTCTAGCTGATATACACACACAAGGTTCTTGCTGCACCTGTGAGCCTCATTTAGGATTGTAGATGCAAGAGGGACTTTGCAGGGGAGAGTGGTTAATTCAGTGTCCCTCTTTTGTGTGTTGGGAGGGGGATTTTTTTGGTTGTTCTCTGGACAGCCTAAGTGACCTCCTGCAGGGTCTTTAGTCTTATCTGACACAAGAACAGTGCGCAGTATCCTATTCTAGAGGCCTCAAACATGAAATCCCGAAGATCGTTAAAGGGATAGTTCACCCAAAAATAAAAATCCAGTCATTAATTACTCACCCTCATGCCGTTCCAAACCTGTAAGACCTTCATTCATCTTCGGAACACAAATCTAGATATTTTTGACAATTTCTTTACTACCTTTCTGAGCCTTGAACGTGTCAGTTCCGTTGCTTTCTATGCAGGGTCAAAAAGCTCTCAGATTTCATCACAAATATCTTAATTTGTGTTCCAAAGATGAACAAAGGTCTTTCAGGTTTGGAACAACATGAGGGTGAGCAATTATTGACAGAATTTTAATTTTGGGGTGAACTAGCCCTTTAATGATTGTGTGTTAGTCTATGGATTCCATACCCAAATATTTTCTTATTATAATATTAATTATATTTTCTGATGCATTTTTTTTTTGTGTGTGTGTGTGTTAGATCTCACAAACCTCCTGCAGTTCCTTGCAAAACATCTAGGTGCTTGCAAATGCCATTTCCATACCCCTAGAAACTTTAGAGGGTTTGTAAGACAGAAATTAATTAAATCATGTTTTAATTTTAAAGAAAAAATCAAATAAAATCCAATAAAACTAACCTACCTTTATTTATTTTTGACACTGCAAGAGAACAACGGAAGTATTGAGGAAGGAGGGAGGACTCAAACATGG
Source organism: Cyprinus carpio (assembly GCF_018340385.1). Classification (NCBI taxonomy): domain Eukaryota; kingdom Metazoa; phylum Chordata; class Actinopteri; order Cypriniformes; family Cyprinidae; genus Cyprinus; species Cyprinus carpio. The sequence goes on from NC_056620.1 coordinate 12,919,880, forward strand.
GTTTGCTCACAAGACTATGACTGACAAATTAATTTAATTAAAAATTTAAAGGTGTAGTTACTTATATTTTGAAAGATACTGAAATTTCCCTTGAGATCTGAGCTGGGAGTTTGTTTGTCTTGGGGAACAACTTGCACAATTAGAGACATTTCTTGTCAGTGATCAATGAGTCCACTGAAGAACAGGTTTGTTTGTCACTTCTCTTCCTCAAAGGCTTTTACAAAGAATCTGGGGGTGGGGGTTGGGGGCTTGCTTTGGGGTTTGAGGTGCGGCATGTACTAAGTGTGTAGTTGTAATTGGGTAGGTCATACTTAGTGAATTCAGTCAATCTAATTTGAGCTCTTCCCCTGAAGCCCTCATCCCATTCCCCTTTTTTCTAAACCTCATGTGAGCCAAGACCGGGGGGTTCTTGTGCCCCTGTTGAAAATAGTCTTTGTTGCTCTTAATCTAATATCCTGAGCATTTAAACAGCAGTGAAAACGAGAATCCTGCAAAAAGGTGGAAGTATCTGTTTTCACCCAGTACTTCCGCTAAATGCGCCGGCCGGAAAATGGATCAGAGCGAGTCTCACAACAGCATGCAAATGGCGTTAAGATGTGATGAATGCTTTTGCTGGAAGTTTGTGTCCGGTTGCATAGGAAACCCTTTAAAAACGAGACTCTGTTTGATTACATGCTTGATGAGTAGAAGGGAAAAAACTGTAATACAAATGTAAGTGGTCTCAGACCTGAGTCACCCTGTTCTTTCCACTGTAAACATTAAGCTATGCTAAAACTCATCTGCTGGATCTTATTGACCCTTCCAGTCTCTCTTGAAACTGTCATCAGTCTAGTACCTCGTTCAGATTGACATCATTAGCATAGGAAAGGTGAAAAACATCTTGAATTAAAGGATAGGCCTATAAGACGTGCTAGTCTTCTCTGTGGCTACATGAGTAGGGTAATTGATGACGAGTTTCACGATGTTTGTTTGATTTTGGGCTTTTGATGGGCTTGTCACGAGTGAAGATTGATCAGTGTTTGAGTTTGGTCTGGTCTAACTGAAACTTTTACCAGGTGTGAAAGCAGCTTTAAAGAATGCTAATAGGTCACTTAGCAGCCTTTGTTTTCATTTCCTCAACTGATGAACTCAATTTACAATAAACAAAAGGAAGAAACTTTAGATTCTTGATTGAGCCAATAAAATTTTTTGATTGTGACTGTGCACCAAAATTCAGTTGTTTTTAGAATTGTTTTTCTAGAGTCCTGTGGGTCCAATGGCATGACTTCTTTTTCTTGTTTTATCCAATAAGTTATTCAAAAATACATAGAAATTTCAGCGCATACATACATTGACTTTCTGTTTCTGAATTAACTTATTGAAAATAAATGTAAAACAAAAAATAAAAAATACATTGCCCGTTTTTAAATAATGTATACATAAGTTACTGTACTTTTCTGTATAATGAAGAAAAAATGCTTTATTAAGGATAACCCTTATCTTTTTTTATATAAGGCGAGGTTATAAAATGCAAAAACTGCAATGCAATGCAAAGAAATTTTATAGGTTTTTTTTTTGTTTTGTTTTTTTTGAGCAAGTTAAATTTAAACATTTGTTGAACTTTAGGTTTCAACATTTCTCAAAGCCAACACCTTTAAAAAGATTACATTTCTAAGAATTTGGTACATGCGTTTTATTAATATTATTTCATTTTTTATCTAACACACTCTTATCTTCCATTGTCCCTAAAGCAAATGTTTAACTAAACTAAAATTTAGTAGAAAATAAGCTATTATCACGGAATATTTAGTCTAGCTTCAGATAAATTACAGTGAAGCTATTTAAATCCAGTACAGCATAACAAATGGCAGTAGCTAAAATGAATGAAACTAAATGGAGCTAATGATCCTGACTCGGTCTCTTATCTCTGGAAAATCTCTTTCTCGCTTAACTTAACGCAGTAGATTGTGAAGGACAGGAATTTTGCAGAGACAGCTGAAGATTTATAACTGGGAGGTGTGAGTTGGGCAGATGTAACAGTGTAGTGCAAACGGCAGTGCATTGGGGTCTATGCAAGACATTCTTGAACTGACCACACTTTTTTTTTTTTTTTTTTTTTTTTTTATGTAGTTGGCTTTAGAGGAAACTACATTACAACTTTATGTGTGAGTGAGATTTGAGGATCCCAGGCTGCTTCTATGGGATTCCTATGAGCTACAAGTGGCAACATAACTGTTCAGAGACTTGCTGCCCTCCCTCCCTTTCTCATTCGCATTCTCAATCCCCTCCCTCCTCTTCTCCTCTCTCTCCTCCCTCTCTCTCTAAATCTCAGGTTACCGTGGCTGGAGTTTTTAGACATCTCTGACTAGTGTTTCCCTTATGTCCTTGTCCCTGCCTCCAGCCTGGGAAGAGCCACCCAGTACCTTCTCTGATTGGACTGGGTAGTTTGTCTTGACGCACCACTGTGCTGAGTGCTGGAGGACGTGTTTCAACAGATGGTTGGGGTTAGTGTGTGTCATCACATTGGAGAACGGATTAGAGGAGGAAGGTTGTCTTCCAGGAGCAGTGTGGTCCCCACAAACACTCTGAGGAGCTCAAGAGTGAACAACCCACAGCGAGAAAGATCAACCCCATGAGCAAGTCTAACATCCAGGTAGTAACACTTCTGATTCTCCCTCTCACCAACTAGTTTGTTTTTCCTCTGAGGGTCTGGGATTTTAAGTTTAGTTGTATTAAATGTTTCTTGGCTGTATCATTTGGGTCTCTCGTGTGAAGCTGAAGTGCTGTCAGCTTTGGGATTCTGTGAGAGAGATTTCTGAATGAGAGATTGTGGTTTCTGAATGACTGGACGGATGTCTTTTGCATGTTATGCAAGTTTTAATGATCCATCTAATAGTTTTTTACTACATGAAGATGACATACAAACCTTGATTTAATTGCTGTCTTGCTGAAAAGTTGAAGTGAATATCTCACTACAGATTTTTAAGTATCACCTTCAAACTGTGGCAATTATAAATTCTCTTAAATTTGATTGCAAGTGCTTGGTCTAAGCTAGATCTACTGCAGCTTACAAACTTTAACAAGCCTATATATTAACACACAAATTCACTTTGAGTCCGAGCCTGCACATGTTGCCGGCAAGCACAAGTTTAATGCATTTAAGCAGCATCAGTCATGTCTTCCATTAAGCTGACTCTCTTCATTCTGAACAAATGTAGCATTACGAACATCTCCTGGACCAGGTTGCAACATATGCAAACCAAGAGGCGACTCAAAAGAAGTCATGCCACAAGTTTCACTCAACTCTAGTAAACCAAAAAAGGGAGACCTGCCAATGAAGAACTAGATGTCTAGCGTTAATATGTTGCTGCCGGGCATGTATACAGCACAAGGTGTTTGCAGAGGGGACTGTACAGCTGTAAGGGCGATGGGGGCAGAACCATGATGCCAGGAATGCCACAAAGACGGAGTTGTGTGAATTATGTTTATTTACACACATTAATCAGCCATGTCAACATCAGTCACTCACTCACACGCTGAAATTCATTTGAGAAAACCACAAATACATCAGCACCAGTGTTGAGATTTTACAATGAAGGCAGTCATTACCAGTGACGACTGCGGGATTATCAAGGGACGTGAATTTAGGAACTCATTTCTTCTCGTTCAGTGTGTTTTCATTTCTGTGGATGTACAGTTATGCCTTATTAGTTGCTCTAATGTCATTAGTGTTTGAAAACTCACTTGAGAGATGAAGCTTATGCAGACATTTCCTTTCGCTGGATCAATTTAACGCACAAGTGGATTTGATTTAATGTGAGGTTAAAAATTACCTTGCCAAATCAATCTTGATGGGTTGCATTAGTAGCCAAAACTGCTTTTCAGTATGTCTTTCTTTTACATGAGCCCTATGTAATTAGGTGTTGTAGCTATGAGGTCTTTGAGGAGATCTAAACTAAAGTCTGTTTATGGTCTCAAACCCTTGTTTAAGTTTGAAAGCAGACAATAGCCTTGACCTGTTCATTCTTTGAGAACAGAGCCATGCCATAAACTTGTCAGTTAAAGCTCTTCATCAATCACTTGCTCTAGGTGCAATTAGTTTTAAATATATGAGTCTGCTTTTCATTTCCATGCACTGTTTTAAATGAATGGTACTGTCAAAAAGGAAAGTTGCCAATTACTCACCTGCATGTTGTTTCAAACCTGTATGGCTTTTTATGGATTGCAAAAGGAAATATTGTTAAATGTTCTGGCTACTCCAGGTTGTCAAGCTCCAAAATCATGAAACAGCACTGTAAAAGTGGTACATTCAACTCATGAATTACATTCCGAGTCTACTGGAGCCATCTGATAGCTTTGTCTGATGAACGGACCAACATTTTGGAGCTTAACAGCTCGAATTCCTATGTACTTTCTTCACTGGAACACAAAAGGAGAAATATTTCATATATCTTTTTCATATAACGAATGATATACATGTTCGGGATGACTTAAGGGTGAGTGAATAATGACGGAATTTTCATATTTGCGTAAACGGATACATGATCCTGATCCCCGCATCTTTTAGAGATTGCTGCGGTTTTGTGTCAAAGTCTAAACAGCCGCTGCAGCTGCTGCGAATAATTTACAGTTCAAGATTTGGATCTGCCAACACTAATATTGTTTCAGTAGCTGTTTGGTCTTTTGGAGCGTTTGACCGGGGATCAGCTGCACCGTGAGAGTGGGACCATAAGAGAACATGAACTCTAAGCTGTGTGTGTGTGTGTGAGAGAGAGAAAGACAGACAGAGAGAGAGAAGTAGGATTCGTATTGAAGAATAACTTTGGGAATAATTTTTGTGATTTTGAATTTAGATTTCAGTCTAATTGTCAATGACCATTTCATACTCTGTGATTTTAATATCCTGAATGGCTTCTCAGATTTCCTAAGGCTTTGGACATGTGTTAAGTATTTAACCCCCTGCCATTCGTGTTCACTTACAAACTCAAATCAAAAGCAGCGGGAACCCATGTGCCACTGTGCCGCATTGCTATTGTGCTGTTTATAAAATGGCTCTTTGCTTTTAACTAGTTGCATATATTCAGTGTTGTTATGTCAAACAAATCAAAGTTGCCAGCATGCTGGACATTTAACAGCCTTGTATGTACGGCCCTTTCGGTCAAGTACTGGAAAAATGGCAGCATGTGTAGGTGGTCAACGGTGACAGCTGTTCCCAGGATTCTCTGAGGAGCACCATTGTGTTAGTTGCAAAGCCATTCCCACCACATGGACTTTAAAAGTCTTGTTTAGATAGGCAGTGAGAGAGGAAATTGAGCCACACTGTGTAGTAGCTGTTTATCTCAGCTTAATAATAGTGTTCCTGCAGGAAGTGAGGTTGTAATTTAAAAGGGAAGGGTGGGGGACATCATAGCTGTAATTGAGAGTTGACAGTGCATGGTGTTGTCTTGCTTATCTCTAGCTCATAACACTACTTTATGGTCTATAGTTTATGATTTCACTGTGAATATCACTGATCTCTCTTCATAGAGTGCAGTCATGATGTTTGGATGATTCTTACTGCTTTGGGAACTTGTGAGAAAAACAAACAGAATGAGCACTCAATAGTGCCCCCAAGTGTTTATTGAGCATCACACTATTGCATCAGGGTCACGGTAGGCAAATCCATTTTGGGTTGCCTAGATTGCCAAGATTTGAAGAGTTCTGTAAGGGCCTTTCAAGAACTTGAGGCTACCAATGGTTCCTCTAGTCAGAACTTGAAGATGATAAAGGTTCCTCCTCCAGTAATTAAATTGAAAACGAAATTCCTCAAAGAACCTGACAACAAACTTAGGAGCCAAAAACATAGGGTAAATACAATTACCAAATGGTGTCTCCATATATTTAACTTTTTTAAAGATGCCCTCTGCTAATAAGTTCTAGACTTAGGTGCTACTTGGGCACTTACTTTGACCCCTTGGGGTAATTACAATTGGTAAGGTAATGGAGCCAGTCATTATTGATCTTCTTCGTTCACATCGTAGCAGGTTAACAGAAGAAGAGGCACAGATGTTTAGTTGTTTTTGGCTTGTCCAAAGAATGTACATTGAATTTTTTCTGAACACTCAGGACTGGGTGACTCTGGAAGAGTCATTGTGGAGGATTGGGATGGACTAGCCAGGTCTGAAAGAAAGTTAGGGCCTTTCAGTTTTGTAAGGGGAAGTTGAAAGAGCTCGGAAGCTTTTGCCTAGGAGGAGGTCAAAGGGTCCAACCACCATTGTGCCGCCCCAAGCCTTCCCTTGTATTCTTACACCTTTTCAATTTGCATGTTGCTACCGCATTCAATCTCACACAAACTAACCTGTTCTTACCTGCCTCTGGATGGCGTTCTCCATGCCATGCCAGTTCCGCTGTACAAAGTTATAGAGAACAGGCAATCCTATTTAAGGTTGAAAGAATAAGGGCCTGTCTATATCACATGCAATTAAGCAGCCGTCAGGATGCATTGGAGTGAAGGAGGCTCAAAAAGGTGGTGTGGCCAGGGGGTGATGCTTTTATCCTCCACTAATTCAGAATAGAAAGAGAGAACCAACTGGGGGGGGGGGGGGAGAATAGGCATGCGGCTCTGCCGACAGCTCACCTAATAAAAGACAGCATGCATCGCTTTCAAAAACGTAACCTCCCACCCTTCCTGTTTAATTTTATTTTATTTTTTTAAACTGCTGCAGGAATGAATTGAGTGGGTACCTAATGGCCTCTTTCGAACATGACAGCTCTAAGCATGCAACAAATCCAGACTCAAGCATATTCTGTTTTTGCTTTCATGTCTCTTTCTCGTCTTTACCATGGGGATATGAGTCTGACCTCTGCTGTGGCTTGCTCTTGAGTGGAATGCCTATAAACCTTTCATTGCTTTGGGTTTGTCTCGCCAGAGCCCAACATGCAAGCCACTGGAGAGCCGTACCATCCAAATGAAGTGGTTCTGTGGTTTTCCTGTTTGGTTGCCATGGTGTGATCGATGTGGCAGTGAAGAAATTAGACATAGATCAAGGGTAGGGAAATTGCATTTGGTTTTCTCCTCTTTTAATTAATTTTACCAAAATGTTGTTTTTAGTTGATTGACAGATGTTTTATGATACAAAACAAAGAAATAAGAGTCCAGTCTCTATTTTATTCTGTGACTGTTCCAGGACCAGGATGAAAACCTGTTTAACTAAAAAGGCGAATATTGATTTAATCTATTAATTGCGACTTCAAAAATGTGTGTTTTTTTTTGTTTGTTTTTTTTTGCAAACCTCGCAAAATAATTTTATGTCTCGCACATGACTTTTCCTCCCGTAATTCCGATTGATTATTTTTAATTCTGACTTCTCAAAATTGCAAAACATTTCTTTCTCGCAAATTGCTGCTTTGTTGTAATTGCCAATATTTATTTCTCAAAATGAATTGAAATATTTCTCAATGTCATTATTCTGACATTTCTTTTGATTGCGACTTTATTTCTTCTTTGACTTAGTGATTATATCGCAGTTTGACTTTCTTATTTTGAACTTTCTCTTATTTTTTCTCATAAATTTATATACGTTGCATTTTTCAATGCATTTCTCTTAGGTTGAAATGGGCTTCCATAGGAAAGGCCTGCTAAGATTCCCAGAGGGCATTCCAGAGCTCTGCTCAGGCTCATTTACATATGGCATGTTTTTCTCTGGCACTCTGCTTTTTAGGTTTGGCCTGCTGGCTGTGAATTCGTAAATGCATGTGAATATTTGCCTGCATGTCTTTTAAAAATGAATCCTGTGATTTTGAAAAGATCATACAGTCTGTGGATGGGGCGTGACCTGTAAGTACAGGTGTCAGAAAAATGCCATTGCACTCAAAGTTAATTACGTTACAAATTATGTGATCGCACGCTTCGAAAAAAGCCACACGCATTCACACCTCAAGCGCTGGCGAAGGGAGCATCAGAGTACAAATTACAGGTTGCATTTTTCATGTGGCTGAAGAGATGGATAACAAATAGGGTATTTTTTCCCTTTTATGAGTAACATCCCATCGGTGTCTATAGCAGAGCGTGACAGATTAGGTCAGGGATGGGTTTTCTCATAGTCTGCGTCTTTTTGCAGAGATTCTGTCCGTACATGTCCTGCATTCTGGAAGTGTACCATTTCACACTAGGACAGAAATGCTCTGACTAGGGTTTGCTGACAGAGCCCTCCATCCACCCACTTACCCCTCCCAAAAACAGTCTGGAATTCTGTTCCTAAGCGCCCCTTGTACACGTTCAGCTTTCAGGTTGCCGCAGACTTTGCTATAAGAGGTAGAGTCTTAAATGAACATCCGCTGGACAGTGCTGGTGGTTTCGCTAGCACTGAGTATGTGCTTTCCAACCCATCTGACAACATGTAAAGCTCTGTGATGTGCACTTCTGTGGCTTTGTCATTCGAGGTGCAGCAACTAAATCTCTTATTTTGGTCTTACTGATTTAAAAAAAAAAAAAGGGCGAGTTGAAAGATGATCCTGGCATTAAATGGAGTAACACAGTCTCTCCACTTTCAGACAGGCCATATGTTCCAGTGGTAAGGCCTGCCATGTGTGTTTGCCGGTAGAATAAGTATTTATATTTGTTTGAACACAATTCAGTTTAGATCATTAACTTCAGGAGTCAATGGAATTACATTCTAATTCTGTTTTGACCCGACTTTTTTCTCCTCCTTTTCACCTGTGCCCTTCTATGACATCTAAAGTATGACTGAATTTTTAGACTACTTAAACAAGTGCACAAAACACTGAACTTGCCATCTTCCTTGACAAAGAAACTCTGCTAATTTGTTTTGACAAGTGTTCCAGTAGTAATATTCATCAGTCATTATCAGATGGGCCACATCTGTGCCTATGTCAACAACAAATTGGCCTCCAAGACACGGATCCCCCATGGCATAGATTTGGCCCGGTAGCACCCTTTTCTCTAAAAGCAAAGAATTTATGTCTTAAGGCTTGTAATGGTGCCACGCGTCTTCAGTCAGCAAACGGCACATATAATATTAGGATCACTTAAGCGGCAAGGATACTCCAGCTCAAACAGATTTGCTTGGCTCCCTATGTTCTTCATGTGGGAGCTGGCTGCTGATTTCATGGAAAAGACATTGATTTATTTATTCAGTATGATTACGTCAGTGGAAACTCACTGAAGCAATTTGAATATTTTTCTTTATGTGGCATTTTAATGTGTTTGGTGTATTTGCCACTGTGGTGAGAGGAAGATTTCTTTTAAAAAATTAAATTAAGATGAAACGTATTCTCTGGGAGGTTCCCTTTAACTGGTTTTATATTGGAATCTAGATCTGGAATTATAAAAAGTCTCTTTTTTTCCCATAGTGATGTATGTTTTGTGGAGGATATGAACTGAATGTCAAAGGCACTGAAAGAAGAGCATTTCTCAAGACAAAGAAGCACATTTATTATGGTATGGCTGGTTGCAGCTGTAATTAATTTTTCTCCCCCTCCCACCAAAGACCCGTAAAATGCTTTTACTGTGTCTGTTTCTCTGTTATTTGTCATATACCGAGTTGATCAAAGGCCAAATGTTTGACATTGCCCCTCCTCCATTACGCTGTCTTTGGAGATCTGCTTTTTTGCTTCTTTCATTAACCACATACTTAAAGGAATGGCTTGAAAACTTCTCCAGCGAGACCTCCCAGCTGACCGAGAGAGGCAAGGATGGCTTGCTTCAGCTGCTTCAACTTGAGCAAAAACGCCAGGAAGAATCTCCGTTAAGACACTGCCAAATTTTGACAGAGCTGATTTCAGCCTTACCTGGCAATGGCAGTCGATTGTACTTGCGTTTAAACTGCAGGGTAAGTAGCCGGAGAATGTCGAGGAGGTCTGAAGCCTTGACTGGGTTATGCTGTGCCGACTTTGCAGGTGGCTAATGAGTTGGGCCTTCATAAGAGAAAGCTAATCTCTCCCAAAGCCAAGCCGAGGAGGAGCTGAATGGAATTTGCTTAGCTCTGAATTCTGTGCCCTGTATGTTTAAGCCTGCTCGCTCTTTCTCTCCCACAGTCGTTGAGATGCTGCGCAGGACCCACCGAGAGTCACGTATGCCGCGGGTACGGGTCACCCACAGCTCCGCCGACACTCTCAAGCAGCATGACTTTAGGGGCCTCTCTGCTGCTAGTATATTGGATTATGGAAAAATCATAAAACTTGCTCTAGCCCCCCTGCCTTGGCATTCAGAAAACAGAGGTAGTGATGTGTGCTTAGTTTGGAGATTACAGAAGGGTTTTGGGTGGGCTTTAAGGTGCGAGTGAGGCCCAGTAGATGGGGTTCTTGAGCGACGACACGGTTGACTGCCATCAGCTGCAGCTGGGTGTGGGTGTGTGCGAGGCCGGTGTCACTGGAGAACCTGTTAATGTGAGCTGGCGTGGCAAAGCAGCTTGGCAGCCTGTGGAACTAAAGTGGCCATGGCATCAATCTTTCAAAGTCTAAGTGTTCAGACTGTCTGCACAAGTTCACAGAAGAACAAATTACTTAATCTTTTTTTGTCTACCACTGTCCTAATTTTCTCTTTCTGCCATCTAAAGCTGTGTTTTTGTCCTAACCAGCTGTCACTAGACAGTTTTGTCAGTTGCCAGGTTTTTATTTGTTTCGTGCTGGGTAGGCCCTACTCTCATTGGTCCAAATTCCTGTTTCCCACAAGGCTTTGAAGTCTGTGGGAGGCAGATTATTTTAATGACATTTACATGCATTAATAATGAATGAGATGGGCTCTGTCAGGTAACAGGACCCCAAAGCCCCCACTCTCTTTTGGGTCCCTTTGGAGATTAGCATAAAACTTGTTTTCAGTGAAAGTCACTGCTGTTTGCTCTGAAACCACATTGTCAAAGCCTTTATGCCAGTGGTTAAACACTAAAAATTCTCTGCTAAATATAGTCCATTGCATGTTGAAATGTGTTTCATAAAAGCCTCTAAGAAAAAAACAAACAAAAAAAATGAAGTAATAGTTCATAGTAGTTCATGTGTATCTTCTAATGCTCTAGGTTTAAAAAAAAAATACTACATAACCACTAGAATTTGGTTGTTTTAGTCCATTTCTTCAGAAACCACTAGATAACTCTGTCAGGCTGGAGAACTTTGGCCTACAGGCGTCCATATGGCATGCGCTCCTGTTTGGACAGTGGCATTTTTATGCTGGCTGGCATTACACTGTTGACAACTGCTGCCACTCCTGATTTGATTTGATTTTGGCGGTTTGCTCAGCTGTTCCAGCAGATAGAAAAGCTTCTGTTCCTTCAGCACAACTCAAGTCTCTAGATACACACACAAACATAGTAAGTGCCAAAGAGAAAAACTACCCTGCAACATCAATGGGATGTTTCAAGCGCACTGCCTTGCGTTTGAAAGAACTTTTTTGGAAGACTCCTCCCATTGGGGTAGCGTGACTACCAGGGCAAAGCAATTTAATTCAGATTTGTTTGTGTAGAAATGCTGTAAAAATTGATCATTAATTGATCAAAAAAATTGATTAATTGATAATTTTCTATTTATGCAAGTTTATATTTTTACATAAAATTGTAATATATTTGATATTTTTTCATACTTAGTACAGATAGGATTGCGATTTACTAAACTTTATCAGCTAAATCTTCTTTCAGTGACTGTAATACAAAATAAAAAAAAAGTTTATTTTATGTTCTATGAGCTTTCAGGCAAAGTTGCACGTGGTTTTCCTATTTAGAAAAGGTGTTTGAGTGCGAGTCAGTTGGCATGGCTGTCATTCAAGTGACTGCAGTGTATCCATTCACTCTGTAATGATTAGTCCGAATGGTCCAGTGATGTGAGAACAAACTGAAGCCACTTCAGTCGGATTCCACATTCTTCTTCTTACCACATAATCAGTCGTCTGTTCCATCAGTGAGAACAAAATGTGCCCCAAAGTTGATTGAGCAAAGAAGTTACATTTGGGTACCCACTTTAAAACTGGTCACATCACACTAGTTTTGTTGGCTTTCCTCGCTCCCATGTGGGTGGACGGCTCTGGTTGATGGAGGCTCATGTGGTGTGCCTGATCACATTCTGCCAAAACACTATAGGGTTTAACACTGTGGATGGAGCAGCAAAGTCCTGACTAATTAAAAAAAAAAAAAAAATTCTAAAAGATTCTGTGGCTAAGTAATCATTTCTCTCCCGATGGGAATAATCAGCATACAGAAATATGCAAACAGCCTCTGCAGAAACTCATCTATGCACAGTTTTTATACATTCTCTGTATTCAAACAGCCTGTTTTTGCCATGTAAAATTCTCCTGATGGTTCTAAAGGAAAGTTTACCTAAAAATTTAAATTCTCTCATGTAATTCCAAAAACCTGTATGAAGTTCTTTTTTCTGTTGAACAAAATGAACATATTTTTGAAAATGTCTCCAATGTATTTTTGTCCAATGAAAATCAATGTGGTCCAATGTTACATTTGGGTGCACATTCTAAAATTGGTCTCATCGCACTAGTTTTGTTGGCCTCCCTCACTCACATGTGGGTGGAATCCTCTTGTTGATGGAGGCTCATGCGGTGTGCCTGACCACAATCCTCCACGACTTTGTAGGCTTTGACACTGTGGATGGAGCAGCAAAGTCCTGGCTGATTTTAAAAAAAGAAACGTTGCAAAACACAAACCTCAAAATTCTGTGGCTAAGTAATCATTTCTCCCCCGATGGGAATAATCAGCATACAGAAATATGCAAACAGCCTCTGCAGAAACTGTCATCTATGTGTAGTCTCCATGCAATTCCAGCAGCCTTTCTTTTGCTATGTAAAACTTTCCAGAAGATCACCCAAGTGAGAGGAACTTCACCAAAAAATTATATTCTCATCTACTCAATCTCATTTCATTCCAAAATCATCTTTCTTTTTTGAAACAAAAATCATTCAAAATAAATATATTTTTTAAATAATTGTCTTTTTTTTCCCTCCAATGAAAGTCATGTTGTTTTAAATCCCATAGACTTTTATTTTATAGATAAAATATATTTTCCCCTCTACAAATGAAGAAAAGGTTAACACTTGTGTATAATGCATTATAAAAGTAGTTTTAATATCTTAATTATACAATAATGCACTTTATAATACATTGTACAATCTCATGAATAATTTTAACTACAGTTAATACATTATAACATCAATACATTGTTACACTATGCATTTTTCATAGTGATATAATGTATTACAACACATTATGAATAATTATAATGCATTATACCCTTTAATACCATTTATAATGCATTATGCATAAAGGCATTAAGTAAAGTGTTAATGAAGAAAGTTATAAAAGTTTGGAACAACATTTTAGGTAACACTTTAGTATAAGGACCAGTTCTCACTATTAATTAGATGCTTGTTATCATGCCTATAATTAACATTTTGGCTGTTTATTAGTACATATAAAGCATGTACTAATAAACATTATGAACATATTCTACATCCCTAATCCTACCCAATACCTAAATTTAACAACTACCTAACTATTAATAAGCAGCAAATTAGGAATTTATTGAGGTTAAAGTCATAGTTAATAGCTTGTTAGTAGCAAGAATTGGACCTTAAAATAAAGTTTGACCACATATTTTCTTCATTTTAGAGTGAACAATCCCTATAACTGTACTATAAGCCTTTCTTTGCAAATGCACAAAATAATTGACAAGCTTCTGAGACAGGTGTGATGTTTCAGAACACTTTGTTCCGTGATCTGTCAGGTAATGTGATATTTTGAGTGTCATCCTGTAAAAATCACTTTAACAGCGTCGTTAAAGTAAAAACAAATCTTGCCTTGGACTCTTTGATAATTAAAATGCAACTGTCACAACCAATAAACTGTGAAGTGTTCTTACTGCTGATTGTTCTCCAGTGACTTGGCTTCTGTACAGGCACATTCTGTGAAGAACTCAGAGCGAGCGAAGTCTCTATAGTGAGGGAATGGAAAGGGGGATTAGCCCTCGAGGCTGTCTTTGTCTATGGAAACCTTGCATTTATGAATGGCTGACTCACTATTTAGTAGTGCCATCTGGTTTGATTTATTCTTGTTCTTTGCTCACGAGGGACTCTCATTTGCAATGAAGATGCACAAACAACTTTGCCATGGTGAAGGACGAGTTCTTGCATGGTGCTCTGGTTTAAAGGAATTCTTTCAAGCTGACATGGATCAGGGTTTTCATTTAAGTGATTTTTAGAAGCTGATCGTACATGTTACGAATGTGGCCTTGCTGGACGTAGGATTGACAGAAACCAGACTATTCGTGATGCAGTCTAGATGTTATAAAACCCAGCGCGGTTGGAAAGAATGTGCCGGGTCATGACATTCTGATCTTAATCGTGCGGCCTCTTCCTCAGGAACTCATCTATCCTTACCTATGAAGCCTGTGAATTCGGCGGCACTCATTTCCAAGAGTCTTTTGAGAGTCCAGGTGCTTGAGGTTTGGGTTAACCACCCCACATTACCACGTGGGTCAAAGGGGGTTCAGGGCGCATGAAAGTATGTGGTCTGGGCCTTCACCACAGGCAGCAGTGGCTTTTTGCTTGCCAAGAACCTCTGAGCCGCTGTCTCTGATAGCACTACATGCTAGAAAACACCGCTTTGTGGTTAGGAAGGGGGGTTGGATGATTTAGTTTGCATGGAAGGGGGCTGAAAGCATAGTGAAATCATAAAAGTACAGATTTTGGATCACACTGAAGGACCCTGGTCCTGTCATCCATTAATCTGAAAATTGCGCCTCTTTCATATGGGGCTATTTTTTGGCAGCTGTGTGTCAGGCTTGAAAAGTCCAATAGTAGCCTTTTTGTTTTGCTCCTTTGAACCTTCGAGACCTTTTTTTCTTAATAAAACCCAAATATTATTCCCCCAGCTTAGCCCTGATTAGTACAGTAGAGGCTAATTTACTGGGTCATTTCCTCTAATCCCTAAAAACAATAAGGGCTGGGACGATGCTTGCCCTGGTGCTTGTCTGTGACCCAGAAGAAAGCTTTCTTGTGTTCTTCAGCAATGTAGGTCTACAAAGGCATGGCGCTCAGCAGAACTTAAAATAGTCTTAAGTTTCTATGGTTTGTGCTATAAAATTATTATAAATGTGTTTATAAATGCATTTTAATTTATTTATTTTAATGATTTTTTTTCGTGTATGTTCTTTTAATTAGATTACTTTTTTTGTCATCTAGTCCTCACTTAAACTTATGGTACTTTTTAATAGTAAAAGTAAAACATCTGTAAAATAATTAAATGTGTTCAATATCTGGCATAAAATAGTTTTTTTTTTTTTATGGGGTTTTTCTTTCATTTTTGTTTTGTTTTTAAACTGTTTTTAATTTGTATTTTTGTTGCTTTTGCGGGGGTTTTTTGTTTGTTGTTTGTTTGTTTTTTTCTGTTCTGTTTTAGTGCTTTTTTTTTTCTTTTTCTTTTTTTTTTTTTTAACCCAGAATAGAAGTAAAAACAATTGGCTTAATATTATCAATAATAATTTTAATAGCATCTTTATTTTTAAAAAAAAAAACAGTATGGTCTAGTAAAAAATATCCTCTTGACTTGTTCATTGCAGGAGTATTCAGTTCAATTTAGTGATCTGGGCACTATATCTCACTGTACTTCAATATAACTGACTTTAAAATAGTTACACAATGTTTAAAGCAAATGAATTGGAAGTACTTTTTGTTCTGCACATTACAAGCACATTATCCAAATAACAGTTCGACTAAGCCAGAGGAAGTCGCCAGTTTTTCCGCTAAAGGCTTCAGACACAAACATCACATCATTTTTGCATACCAGCCCAGTGCTGATTCAGTGTTAGAGAGTCATGGACGTGTGGAAGCTTTGTTTCCCATTATTCCTGGAAATGGAGAATAGCAGGTCTGTTTTTCGTAGGCAAAGGGTCAGTGGAGAACTCGCGCATCAGAGAAAAGTAGTGGTGTATGTTCTTGCCAGTGCCACCAACTGGAACACATTTTCACAGTAATGAGGGTAATTAAAACTAAATTATAATTCACGACCCTTTATCCCTCCAGGGAAGAAAATAGAAGAGCTATTTTGGGTTGACTGTTTTCTAAAATTACAGTGCTGGAATGAGGGTGAATGTGTCATCTTTGAGGGCAGAGACAGTTTAATTCAGGGTTGCTTGAGGAACACATGATTGAGCTAAATAGCACAGTATTGGCTCTTTATTTTCTATGTGGACTTTTTTTGGCTGGCGTTATTAATGTTAGTTTCAAATTGCTGGAGGCACATCACACAATAGTTCATCTTGTGGTGTCACATGAGGATGTCAGTGAAAGGACTAATTTAGCACTTTAAATTGAATACTGATGCTGAAATGTCAATCTAATTCCCACCATGTAGACATAAAACAGATGATGGAAAGGAAGCATATGTATAAATGAGCGTTTGAGGGACTTCTCTATGTATTTTCTGGGCCTTAAGAAGTTGAGATCTGGAAGTCATACTGTGTGTGCACATGCACATTCTGGTCTGACTGGACCCTGCCATCTCCAGCACCAGGGGTTTGTCTAAACAGTGCCAGTGTTTGCACAGTGCTGTCAGGGTGACTGGACCGACTATCCCTCATGCTGCCTGTCTGAAATCCACGCTGTCCAAAAAAGCACTTAGAGCCCCATTTGAAAGGCAACCTCATCTGCACAATGATGGAGGAGGGCAACCACATGGTTTTCCGTTCAACAGCTCCTTCTTATCGGACGTTACGTGGTCCACCCACTGAAAATTTACATTTACTCACCCTAATGTTGTTCCTAATCCATATGACGTTATTTTTTTCTCATTGGTATCAGTCCTTACAGTGAAAGTTCATAGCAATAACATCTGTCAAGCTGCAAAAAAGCACTATAAAAGCACTGTAGAAGTACTTGTAAGCTATATCATATGGCTTCAAAAGACGTTAAATTTAGCACTCAAGTCATATGGAGTAATTTTATGCTCATTTTTGGAGTTTGATAGATAACCGCATAAATGTTTTTGTGAATGACACGAGTGTAAGTAAATGTCAAACCACTAGAGTTTCTCAGTGTGCATGTTCAACAACTGACGATAATATTCAGTGATGCAAATTATCTCAAATTTCGCTATTCTCAATTAAAAATAACTTTGATATTTTGCACGATTCATGTAAAGCAACTCATAACTGAATGTGATGAGACAAGAAACAGAGCAATTTTCAGCATGAAAAAGTGTTTTTAAGAAAGTGCATATTTTAAAATGAAATCGTTTTCTGCAGAAAGTTTGCAATAAATTGCAGTTCTTCTACAATTTTTTTTTTCTACTTGATTCCTTTAAATTCTTTAATTTCCGTTACATTTGTGACAACACCCATTTGGTTAAGTCCCCACCAATGTCCAAAACATGGTTACATCCTTGCTTTCTCATAATATAATTTTGATTTGCGTCACCAATTCTCAAGGGATTTTCCATCTGTCAAACGGAGTATTGTTACTTTGAATATGTGGACACATTGGCCTGAAGTTGAAACTGTAAAACCAGTGCTGACTCTAATTTACTCATTTATTTCTTGTCACAAGTATGAAATGACTATTGAAGTAGGGTCATTTACATTGCCAAGCAAAATTATCAGGCCAAATGAATGGCATGCGATGAGGCTCAGGTGCATAAATGGCCATACTGTTTAACACCTCATTGATCGGAGACAAAGATCAGCATGGGGCCACAAGCAATATGCTCCTCCATAAGGTTTATACAATAAACTCGCAAAGAAATTGGAAGGGTATATCAATCAAACCCCCTTTTATGCATGCAGCCAATCATCAGGAAAATTAAAATGTGAAAATGACTTTACCTTATGCATTAGCACAACAACTACAGGACTTAACTTTTTATGAAATAAAGCATTTCTATGGAATATGGAAGATCTTTGCTGGTGTAGAGGGAATGCCATGCCGTGTAAAGGGGTCAGTGTGTAAACCTGCGACTGGCGACCACAGCACAAGGGTTAATGTAGCGGAACCCTCTCCCCCGCACTGCCTTCACTGGCTTCGTAATTCCCACCGGGTGTCCGCTAGGGGTCACAAGCTTTGGGCCTTTTGAATGACAACCTGGCCATAAAACGTGATTGGCTGGGTGTGGGACGGTGCAGCTCTTAATAGCCAATAGCAAGGCTTCAGTGGTACTGAAGGAGTGTGACTGATTAGAGAGAAAGAGCTGGCTTGTCTGCACACACGGAGAGAGACACTCAGGCCTTTCTGACTTCAAGAAAGTGTCTGTAAATATGAGTGCAGGACTGAAGTAAAGATATTGGGTGTATGACGCCACATGTGACACTACTAAGCTAAGAACTTTACAGGTAGGGTTATGGAGTGTTTTTATGTTCATTAATTTGCAATTTTACCCAAAACTTTTAAGCTGAAGTATCTTTTTGTATGTTTATTTTAGTGGGCGAACATCCTGGAAATATGCTGGAACTTTAAAGCATGTGTTGATTCCTTTAAAAGGGTGTTTTATGTTTATTTTGAGTGCAAGGTTTGATATTTTCTATGGTCTGTTGCTGTTCTTGTGGATGGATGTGAAAATAGATGACACTGAGCTTAAAAACAGATGCAAATGATTTATTAGAAGTTGTAGACAAGGATCTGGAGTTGTCATTTGTCTTGCAAAGGAAGGAAAAGTGGTTCTTTTTAGTCTCTCCAATTTCTGTTAACTATAGTAACATTTGTTTTGACCTTTTTAGAAACCCCAAGCATTAACATCTCTTTGCTCTTTTCTAAACAGATTACGTTGTGAGGATTCCAGCCTTCTGATTCGTGTTCAAACAGTCCCATGATGCAGCTGGTGAGCCTGGCCTGGATGATGGTCCTGGCCGCCCCACTGGTCTGCTTTGGTTTCACCACCCGTGGTCAAGGCCTGCGTGGGCGGGTTCAAGGTGACCGACGGAACATCCGACCCAACATCATACTCATCATGACAGATGACCAGGATGTGGAGTTGGGTGAGTATACCAGATGCAATTCATCATTAATGGCCCATCTGTTCCGCAGACGAATTAGGTGGAGACATCTCTTGAGGCTTTGTCAGTGCTCGGCATGCAATAGTTATGAATCAGCAAGTAATCTGGAAAGTTACTGCAGAGATCCTCAAAAACCATAATGCTTTTTTGACCATTTCCATTATGGCTTACAATACTTACTTAACATTCTTAAATCAGTATATACATTTACTTGATGATGTAAAATGATGTAAGTTTTTTTTTTGTTTGTTTGTTTGTTTGTTTTTTTCTGCTGAAAAATGTATCAAACTCACTCAAGTTTTTATTTAAAACAAGAAAATTATCCTCCACTGAGGTAAGAAAAGTAATGTTCTTTTCCATTTGGATTATGTGTATTTTTCTTACCCCATTGGCAGATATTTATTTTTTTGTTTTGCGCATGAAGTCACTTATTTTTGTTGATTTTTATTTATTTTTCTCCTCAGAAAACAATTAATTTGCTACTCAAGTAAATGCATTTTGAATGTTTACATATCTGTTTGGAAAACAAAACAAAAACTGGCAAGACCATCTCAGACCAGCATGATTTTCCATACTGGTCCATGCTGGTTTAAGGTAGCACTGGTCTAGCTGGTGGATCACCATAACCCACTTAGCAGATGATGCTGGTTGACCAACATAATGGCTGACGAAGGTCTGAAATGTCCTATCTTGATCTTGGAGGGTCATGTTCCTGCAAAATTTTGCTTCAACACATCTGTTTGGTAATCCTGAAGACTTTGATTAGCTGGTTAAGTAGAGTTTATTTAGGGTTTAAGCTCATTTTAAAACACCTTGTGGGAATACCAGCATTCAGTCTCTGCAGGTTTTTTCAGCGGGACTGTCACTCGACTTTTTTAGGAGATCTATTTAAGTTTAAGTTGTTCATTATTAACTCAGCCTTGGGAAGAAAAGCCTTGAGCCTTCTCGGACTTCACTCCTAGGAACATTAGTTAGCTTGCTTGTTAGTCTTCTTGATCTGCGACCCAAGTCTCTCTTGGTATCTGTCCCATAATGTAAGCCTAACTGTTGTCACTGGATCAGGTTCCTTCCTCTGAGAGCATAACATCCAATAGGTCTCAATCTCAAACTGTCATCACAGGTTTGACTTATTTCCTCTTTTAATATTTAATGGCTTCCCTCAGACATCTGAGAGGCTAAGGGCCTTAGTACTGGAACCACAGCCAGTCATTGCATTGCCACAGAACTACAGGGATCCTTTTCCACATCGAACACTTTTAGAGGCTACTTTTGACAGCATGTTTTATAATAAGACATGCTGAGGTTTGAACTTCTTAAACTGGTTTATTGAACATGCATTTGTCTCGCTTGCTGTGTCAGGCTCATTGCAGGTGATGAACAAAACTCGCAAGATCATGGAGGACGGTGGAACCTCATTTACAAATGCATTTGTAACTACGCCCATGTGCTGTCCATCACGCTCTTCCATGCTGACTGGAAAGTATGTCCACAACCACAACACATACACCAACAACGAGAACTGTTCCTCGCCTTCCTGGCAAGCTCAGCATGAGCCGCGCTCCTTTGCCGTTTATCTCAACAACACTGGATACCGAACAGGTAAGAAACCAAATGAGAGTCAGATAACTCATTCTGACCTGCTTGATCTGAGTTGAATCCTGCTTCCATCGTGTCCTGTATTATGGATGTTGTTCACTACCACATACAATAAAGGCAAATAGCCATGTATTACCGCTCAAAAGTGTGGGGTCGGTACCATTTTTAAAATTTACGTTTTTTAAGAAGCCTTTACACTCACTAAAGCTGCATTTTATTTGATTAAAAAGGAAAAAACAATAGGAAAAATCTGTCAGTTTTAATAAAATTAATGCATCCTTGCTAAATAAAAGAAATATTCAGACTTTTGAGTGTTTTGAGTGTTAGTGTGCATTATTGGCTTTTCTGTGTTATATTAAGCCATCAGTTTAAATATTAATATTAAAAATAATAGACCAGTTTAGTTTTATTTCACTGCAGTTTTGCAGGAAAAAAATTATAAAATTAAAACAATATATATGCATTGTTTGTCGTAATGTATGCTTTTTTTTGTGTGTGTGTGTGTGTGTGTGTGAATGTTTTGATCTCAAATATTTTAACCTTAAGCTCTTTGTGAGGGAATAATAATAATACTACTACTAATAATAATAATAAATTATTATTATTATTATTATTATTATAAAAAAAAAAATCAAAAAATAATATATTTAGTGATACAACAGTTTCCCACTTTACCCTGGAAAAGTATTTGTCTGACAGTGTTCTGCAATTTCACTGGAATTTTGCTTTCGCATTTGTTCCTAGAGGTCAAATAAAAGTTTTACAGGAATTTTCAATTTGTCTGGTTTGTGGAAGCTAAACGTGCCAGCAGCCCTGTGCTGTGTTTCTTGAGTGGCAGCACGTTCTGACCCTGAATACAGGGGTTCAGGTCTCACCACTGCTTGTGTTAGTCTACAATTAACTCTCCAGGGCAGACTGGCTGTTTGCCCGGCTCTTTTGCAAGATGTTTTGGCTTAGCTTAGAGGGGAAAGGGTAGAAGAGACATGTATACAATGCAGAGACAGACATTTACAGGTACTGTTCAAAGGCAGTGTTTTGAGACTCTTGTCGTAAATGATAATTATTGTAGCCTTTGTGTCTACCTCACTGAACACAGATTCAAGTTTATATGTTTTTCTTTATTTTGTCCCACAGCTTTCTTTGGGAAGTACCTCAATGAGTACAATGGCAGCTACATCCCACCTGGGTGGCGCGAATGGGTGGGGCTGATCAAAAATTCCCGTTTTTATAATTACACCGTCTGTCGGAATGGAAACAAGGAGAAGCACGGCGCGGATTATGCCAAGGTATGTGTGCTTGGTCACATAAATTCACAGCCCTGTCACCATGCCAAGAGCTTTTTTTTTTTAAACTCAATTTTTTAGTTTGTTCAATTGTATGGTCTGTTCGCGACTAATTTCAGGCCTCTAATTACATATAAAATTTGGGTTGGTTGACTCCACATGGAATGTGGTTAGATTAAAGGAGGCATGGGGAGTTATGTCGGTGTCATGTGTATCATCAGGTGGTTACATTGAATAAAACTTGGTAGAAAAAGACATTTTCCTTGGGGCAAAGTTCCTTTTGGAAACAGCTATGTTCTGTTCTGCTGATTTGATAGGTTGGACATTTGAACTATGTTCAGACTGGTATAATTCTACTAGTGTTTCTGCAGTAAATATTATGTAATTTGTACATATTTTTTAATTAAGTCAAAATTTTAGCACAAAATTGAGCCCGGTCTCATAAAAATGTGTATCAACAGCACAATTTTTTTATATATATATTTTGTGTACTATTTATACGATGATGTGCATGTGTTCGATGTGCATATAATGCACAGTTTTTGCATGCAGTTTATGATACGCACTTCGTTAGCGTGCATATAATATACATTTTGGCGTACATATATTACGCACCTACCTCTTACCCCAACCCTAAACCTACCAATTGCGTATCATGCAAACCAAATTCCAAATTAAAAAAAAAACACCAAACAAAAACAGAAAAAGAAAACATTCAGAAACACACATTCATGAGATCGGGTTGATTATTACTACTGTATATGATTCTAGGGCTGGGTTTTGACACAAATGTCTTTTCGCTGTTGAAACACTGATTTAGCAATTACATGAGACAGCATACAGATTTCAGTAAGGTGTACTCCTTTTAATGTGCCTTCTGATGTTTATTCCTTTATTTCGTGCTGAAATTGGTATTAAAGTGAATGAGATTATCATTCGCGTGCATTTCGCTCTGCCGCTTCTCTTGAACTGAGGCCCTACAGTGATCTGTCACTCTATATTAAACAGCACCAAAACAGCATTTATTGTTTGAATATTGCAATTAAATGGACAGAATTTGAAACCTGAGACTTGGTTTCATATCAAAAGTTTCAAAGCACAAAGCTTTTTATTGGATGGGAAAAGCGTGCTACAATGTTCCATTCATTAACTGAAAACAGGCAAGGCTCATTGATTCTTGGGATTTAAGAATCTATATAATTTCGTAGAATGACAATCGATTAAAATCCAAAAATCTAAATATTTTACCCAGCCCTATATGAAAGCTACATAGCCATGGTTTACAGCATGGCTAGATGTGAAGTGATAGTGACTTTTGCCATCCTTGTGCAAGACCTTTAATATGAGCAAAGTGATAAAATCAGAGTTTAATTTGACATGGCCACCTTCCATCTCTAGAGTGTTTTGGAGCTGCTGTCAAAACAAGCATTTGGCGCCAAAATGGCGCCATTAAAAGTCTCTCTCAGGTAGCATGTTTTTGAGGAATGTGGAATTTGTGCTGAGGTGTCATGGTTTGGGCATAAATTGGCTTGGAGGCAGCAAATAAATATTTGGACTGTTACTTGGGTGTCAATAACCTGCTTGTTGAATTTGATGTAGGTGTTAAGTTACCCACAAGTGGAGAGGCACAAGAGGCTGAAGGTTTCACCCTGAGGTTTGCAGAAATTTTGTGGCTAGGTGTTCAAGTGGTTCCTGGAAACCCTTAGTTAGGAACATTTATGTTCCTGTTTAAATTCAAGATTTAAGGAATCAAGGCAGAGATATAAAGGTTTAGAAGAATATCTTGGCTAGAAATGTTGCCCCAAATTTTGTAACAAAAATGATTCTCATTGGTGAAGAATGTCACACGTTCCAGATTAGCTGTAGCCTTTTAGTTCTATTTAGTCAACAAGTAAATCAATAAGAATTTGTTGCAAAGGCACAGTTTGTGCCTTCATTCAGTCCGAGATCTTTAATGCATTAGTTATGCTAGGTACATTCAGATTCTATTTCAGTGAAACATTCAAGATGATACTGTATAGTTTTCCAAAGTAAACAAACATGCTGGTTCAATTAGTTGTACACCAGAGACCCTGACATGACATGGATATGTTTTGCCGTAATGCAGAGGAACAAGGTCCACTGAGCACGTCTCTAAACAATAACTTCCACAGGACTTGACTCCCACAGATGCTGGTAGCTGCATGTTTTAGCGATGGGCGGGGGGTGGGGGGAGGGGGGTTGGAGACTGTCCCACAACCAGCACAGACCAGGAGCTGTGCCATCAAAGGGCTTACGGCTTCAGCATCACGTGATTTTTACCCCCAAGCCCTTGTGCACATTCCTGCTGCTGCCTCATAGCAGTAAGATTGAGACATCAGTGTTGTCATAACACCAGACTCATGGAGGCCAAGACCCTGTTAACATTGAGTGAAGCCATCAACGCCCTTGTTGTGCTTAGTACTTGTGATCATCGTGGCATTATTTCTATTGTTGAGGGTAATGTCAGTTTCATTAAAAAAAAAAAAAAAAAAAAAAAAAAAAATACATATATATATATATATATATATATATATATATATATATATATATATATATATATATATATATATATATATATATATATATATAGATATATATATATATATATATATATATATATATATATATATATATATTTATTATTATTATTATTATTATTATTATTATCAAAAATATTATTATTATTTTAATGAAACTGACATTACCCTCAACTATAGCACTAATGTACCTAATGGTATCTGTACCATTTACAAGAAAAGTTTAAGCAATGACTATAAAATGTACATAATATATATGAGTTCAGGAATGTTTTTAGGAAGTTGAACCACATGATATTTTACATTCAGAAGTAATTATCTAGATTTTAATATTAGAATTTAATATTTTAATATTAATACTAGTGTAATTCTTTTATAATAATATTTTAAAATATTTATATTTATCAGATTTGCACAATTTTGAGGGTCTAATAATAATCTTTTTTTTTTCCTCCTTGTTGGTTGTAGTCCATAAGGTTGATCTGGCTTACCAAAGTTTTTATTATTGTTATTATTATTATTATTATTATTATTATTATTAAATATTAATAAGCTGAAGCTGTGAGGCAATTTTGTTAAAATATTTCCAAGAAATAATAAGATTGTCAAACCACTTTATTTATTTATTTATTTATTTATTTATTTATTTATTTATGTATTTATTTATTTATTCATTCATTTATTCATTTATTTATTTATTTTTATTTATTTATTTTTTTATTTTTTTATTTATGAAATCCGGACAGTTATTTTGTCTTGACCTGACTTTATGCCACCCTCAAAATATCAAATTTAATTTTAATTTAGAAATTAAAAGAATACTTACCAAAGAATCAGTGCATTTAAGTCAAAATGTATGAATTGCAATTTAAATATTATAAATAAATAATTCAAATTTTAAATGGTTTTAAAAATGTTTAAATGTATGAATTGCAATTTAAATAAGTAATTCATTCAAAATTTAAAATTGTTTTAAAAATGTTTATAAACAAATTTTTGAAATTCTAATAAAAATATAAATTAAATTTAAATAATACATATATATATTTTTTTTAAAATCATGTAATTGACCCTTGCTTTATTTGTTCAAGCTGTAAAAGAAAGCATATCCATGTGTAGAGCATTCACTTTATGCATGTATGATTTTTTTTTTCTTCCCGTTCCAGGACTACTTCACTGATTTGATTACCAACGACAGCATCAACTACTTCCGAATGTCCAAGCGCATGTACCCGCATCGGCCGGTGATGATGGTGATCAGTCATGCAGCACCTCACGGCCCGGAGGATTCAGCTCCCCAGTACTCCGAGCTCTTCCCAAACGCTTCCCAGCACATGTGAGTGACTCCCAGAACATTCAGTTACACTCTGCTAGAGCGACAACGATGAACTCCACTGAACCCAGTCTATCCTGTCCGAGAGCCAAGCCCTGCTGGAATAGACTCTGGCGTTCAAATTGTTGAGTCTAGATATTTTTATTGTTCTGTATGTATTTATAATAGGATATTCCAAGGGACACATTTTTTAGTAGAACAGTAGCATTCCAAGCAGATAATTTTCCTATGAATTTTAACCCATTATAATTTGGCTTGCAGGTAAATATAAGCTTGTAGCTTTAGGAATTTTTGTGGCCTCCTATATTTGGATATGCCATTAAAATTAGACTCTTAAGAGATGACAGTGCACTGAAATGCACTTCACACTCGACACTACCACCATGAAACTAAAGTGATTTATCGTCCAAGTAAAGTTCTGGCACATGCCAAGTAAGATGATGGGGGATGAGATTTTTATGGTTCTCACTCCGGAGCCAAGACCTTAATGGGTTCACTGCACTATCATCAGTTTTGTGGCTAGGTTCCTATTCCACAAACTGCGCTGTGGCAACGGGCCATCCATCTCCAAGTCCTTAACATCCCAGGCATGTCAGGATCCTGGTCAGGCCGACATCGCACTTTTGTCCCTCGGGCCTAACCATTTCTTTCAGCCTGTCTTCCTACACAACATTCTGGCTCTTCTCATATCAATCATGTCTTTCAGTACGTAGGTTTGGGGAATGCATTGTCTTAGAAGACCCTTTTGCGTTATTAATATCTTTTTAAGTGCATGGGCTCTGAATGGATCACACTTGGATACCCCAAGGTTCACATTGGCTGGCAAGTCGCTCTGGTGCTGAAAGGGTTGCCTGGCAAGTTGTGCCAAATGAAGATGGAAACAGATGGCAGGCGCAGGTTGCACTCTGGAGTGATGCAGCAGGGTTTCAGACACTTCTTTGGGTTTATTTATCATCAGCGTAAAAATGAACAAAAGCACACGCATCCAAAAAACATAAATAAGGTGCTCAACCAAATATAGAGAGGTGAATACAGAAAAAGTGAAAATAAAATAAATAATAATAATAATAATAATTCTCTCTCTCTCTCTCTCTCTCTCTCTTTCTCATCTCTCTCTCTCTCTCTCTCTCGTCTCCGCTCTCTCTCTCTCTCTCTCTCTCTCTCTCTCTCTCTCTCTCTCTCTCTCTCTCTCTCTCTCTCTCTCTCTCTTAATTTATTAATTTATATATACTTTTATTTTTATTTATTTACTTATTGTTTAGTTATAGTTTACAAGTTTATTTTGTGTATTTGTTTTACATATATATTTTACCAAAGTTATAATATATAAATATGTTTTAATTCAGGATTTATTTTCTTTTTTTTTACTTTTTTTTTAATATATTTTACTTATGTCTTTCTTTAATTTCTTTATACGCATTTTATTTATATTTTACAAGTTTAATTTGTGTTGTATTTGTTTTACATATATATATATATATGATATATATATATATATATATATCTATATATATATATATATAGATATATATATATAAAGTTATGATATATAAATATTTTTTTTAAATAAGCATTTGTTGACTTGATTAAAATAATTAAAATATCTAAATTAATAATGTAATTATTTATATTTTATTATATTTGTATTTATACTTTGTCTGTGTTAGTTTTTTATGTATTTATTGAAAGAAGTAAAAATAATAGTACTTTATTTTATTTTATTTTAATAGACTACACTTTGTCTGTCTTTATAATTAATTTGCATAATAGGAAATCATACTAGGTGGCCCTGCTAGAGTCATTATGTAAAACTTAAATAAAGCCACAGATGATTTTCTTGCCAGTCTTGAAGAAAAGAATTGCGTAAGCCTGTGAGCTCTTTAATGTGGTAATTGATACCAATAATCTCAAATGCATAAAATCTGCATTGCCATGCGATAAATTTGACGGGCAAAGTATGTGGGTTTTTTTTTTATTATTGTTATTATTATCAAATAGAATTAAAGAGTATTGAGGGAGATTTCTGAAACACGTGATGTTTCCTGTGCTGTAGAAAAAACTACACAAATATTTTATCTCAAAGACAAACGTTCTCCACCCTGCCTTGTGACAGGTGTCCAATCTGGACTAGTTCCATCCTTTGACCTCCAAATTCCAAATTTGCTCTACCTATGCGAAGAGACAGGTTTCTTTGTGTGGCATATTAGTGTGCCTCACTAGCTGGGTGAAGAGTTCAGTGAGCGGACAAAGGCAGACTGAGGAAGAGAGGGCAGAAGCTGTCCACTCAGACAGAAAGGAGCTTTCCTGTGGCCATCATTCATTATGACACTAGGCACAAGAGTCTGGTTTGGAAAGCGAAGGAAGGCCATGTCTTTCAGCTGCAGAGAGATGCCAACTGAAGTCAACAGGTGGCCATCTCGTAGCCTTAGCTCCACAAACAAGTCCACGGCCTCCTGTTTACCCAGCTTTTTATTCTCCACTTCAAATGCAAATGAGTTATAGTCCTGTCGTTGCTGGACTTATTACAAACTTTATTTTGGGCCCGAAGGCTGGGGAAGCTATTATTTTTCTTATGCATGTGCCAACCCTCAAACGATTAAACGCTGCCAAGAAACCCTGAGACTCTCAGCATGGTGTGAGGAGTGATGGAGAGCGAGCCCAAGAAAAACACCTAGCGAGGAGAATTAGTATGTTTTCGTAGAGGGGGAGGGCGACTGCTGTTATTGATGCTTGTCAAGTATGTTATACAACAAGCAACTCCAACAACCGCAAGTGCTTGTGAAATGGCAGACAGGTGCATGTTTTCCTTACAGTAGCATGTTGTGCTTATTCACGCAGAACTCCCAGCTATAACTATGCACCAAACATGGATAAGCACTGGATCATGCAGTACACCGGCCCGATGAAGCCGATTCACATGGAGTTCACTAACTACCTGCACAGAAAGAGGCTTCAGACGCTGATGTCTGTAGATGACTCTGTGGAAAAGGTCAGCAGTTAAGACTTTCTTGCTCCAGATTCTGGATATTTAACAGACTTTGTACATGAACGGAAAGGAAATGTGTGTTTACTTGTGTGTTTACTACAGATATATAATGCCCTGGTGGACACCGGGGAGCTGGAGAATACATATATCATTTACACAGCTGATCATGGTTACCACATTGGCCAGTTTGGCCTGGTCAAGGGGAAGTCTATGCCCTATGATTTTGACATCAGAGTGCCGTTTTTTGTCAGAGGTCCTAATGTGGAACCAGGGGCAAGGTAAAATCCACTTGTATTTGAAATGCACATTTTGCACATTATAATTTCTTTCCACACTTTATTTAAATTTGTATATAAAAATTGAATATGATAATTATTTAAAAAAATTAATGAAGAAAAAATTAATAAATAATATATACAAATATGTATTAAATTATTTATTAAATTAATATATTTAATTAATTAAAATAATTATAATCATATGTTTTAAATTATATATTTGAAAATTATAATGTTTATTTATTAAATGAAAATTATACATAAATAATACATGAAAAAAATTATAAAATTAATATATTAATTATATTAAATATATAAAATGATTTATTTAAAGATCATAATGTAATACATTTTAAATAATATATTTGGAAATTATCATTTTTATTTATTAGCATTTTATTATAGTATAATGCACATTTTGTAATTGTAACATATTAAAATATATTAATTTATATATTTGTTTTATATATTTATATTAATTTATATATTTACTTTTTTAATGAAATGCTCTATGTAAAAATAAACTTGTATTAAATTGTACACATTTAAAATTATAATATACTAAATGAGATATTTATATTTAAATTTGTATATATAATCTTTCACACTTTTGAAAATGTATTTATATATATATTTAAAATTTATTTATTTATATATTCAAATATTAAAATTTACTGTGTTTATGCACAATATACGAACATAAAAATGTATTAAATTATACACATTTAAAAATGATGATATCATTTATATGTAAATTTTCTTTTGAATATCTATTTATAACAAAATTAGTAATGTACATATTTCTTTTATATTTGTATTAATTTATATATTAAAATCTATACATTTACTGTGTGTATACACAATATTAGCATTATCACGCAGTATACACATTTCATACACACAATTTATTTAAATACTTTTTATTAAATATTAAAACATAATGTATAAATTAATATAAGCATTTGAGATATGCATATTAGTTTTTATCAATATATCACATAACATAACATGACATGACATATATAACATAACCTATACAATCTTTTGTATTACCCCACAGGAACAACCATCTTGTGCTAAACATTGATCTGGCACCCACAATCCTGGACATAGCTGGTCTGGACACTCCACCTGATATGGATGGCAAATCTGTTTTATTTCTGAAGCTTCTGGAGCAGGAAAAGAGTGGGAATAGGTGAGCTAAATCACCTCCATGAACACATTCCCAATGTAATAAATGGTTGTGGAGTATCTGTTTATTGCTTTTAATTCAATTAAGTTGAGTTTAACGGTTTGTGAACATTTGGATTTCATTTATAAGGGGTTTCTGGCAGGTAAAGAATGCTGGAAGTGCTCTGGGGTCGCTGCCACTCATGATGGCAGGAGATGTTGAGCAGATTAAGGTGTCATAATTCAGGCCAAGCTAAACATCCTGCTTATTGGTTAGTTCAAATCGAGCACAAAAGACTGGAGAGAGAAAATAAACTATATTGTGTTTTCGACATTGGCAGATTCAAACCCAACCGGAAACCCAAAGTCTGGAGGGACACATTCCTCGTGGAGCGGGGGTAAGGCAAACATTATCCCCTCTCTTCTCAATCATACTGCAGAATGTGCGAAATAAATTTAAATTGAACTCACCGCATGCAATTCAAACCATTCCAGGACTGCACTGTAAAATCGCCAAAAGATTAGATCAGTAAGTGTTATGATTTTAGGATTCCATTGCACAAACATCCTTCTTCCTTGACTTGTCTCGGTTCAAGTTCACCTAAAAAAATGTGGGAAAATATCACAAAAATATTCTTGTTTATCCAAATTACCAATCACTACAGCGTCACAGTAAGATCAGACATGCTTCGATCAAATATGTTCTCAGGAGTTCAGCTATTCAGATGATGACAGCTTTATGACTCTCCATTTATCGGATATGTTTCAGTAACCTAGGACACGTCACGACAGAGAAAGCTCACCTCCCCAGGGGAAATACATGATATTACTGGTGAGGTTCTCAGACTCAAATTTGATACGTGTTGCATAGCGTTTCCCTTGATTTCTGTGCTGATGTGAGGATTGGTAGGGTATGGTATTGAGGTTGCCCTATTTAACTTGCGCTGATTTCTATATATTGTATCTGTGGCCATGGGCACAACCACGGTCTAACATTCCTCATGTCAGTCGCAGGGATGCTGTCGGTCTGCCGGGCCAATCAAAAAAAACATCTCCAATCAGTCACCCCTTTCTCTACCGCTTAATAATAATAAAAAAAAGAATTTTCATCAATAGCGCAATCATAAATAAAACACACCGATCAGATCAGTCCCTTCCTTTGCCTCCGTGACTCAGTAACTGTTGTGTATAAAGCCAGACCGTTGACTCGAGGTGTGTTTATACCAAAATGCCATTAATTCAACCTGTTATGCATGGTTACGACAGCTCCCATTTTGTGAGAAGTCAGATTAGCAACTACTTCATTAATCAGCTGTGGTGAAATCATGCAGAACACTTCATTTCCCTTGCCGGCGGAGGTTAATTTGGCTGGAATGATCTGTAATGGCGTTCCAGCTTTTTATATTTAAAAAAATGAAAAGTTTTAAATGTGTTAGATGATGGTGAAGTTAATTTTTAAATGTAAAAATAGGCAAAATGAGCATGAATGATTAAATATGTATTATTGAATTACATAAAATACTTTAATTCATTCTTTTTGATAGACTGTGTTCATAGTCTTGGCTCGGCAACAGGAATCACTAGATTTTTGGATTCTCTCAGTGACGACAGAATCCTAATTCTAGCTTTTTATGATTTGTTTTTATGGATTTGGGCTGGGTTTAAAGGAATAAATTCTTTGTGACAATCTGTGGAAATGTACTCACCCTCAGGCTATCCAAGATGTAGATTATGCTGTAGAAATTTAGCATTACATCACTTGTTAATCAGTGGATCTACTGTAGTGAATGGGTGCCGTGAATTAGAATGAGAGTCCAAACAGCTGATAAAAAAATAAACAGAAAATAATCAGTAATAAAACAAAGCTGCATGTTTGTAACAAATACCATAATTAGGGCGTTTTTAACTTAAATTGTTGCTTCTGGATAAAATTTGGAAAAAATTTTCCCTATAATATTACGTTACTTTCTCTCTTAAAGGGTCATTTTACCTGAATCAGCAGATGAATATGTAAAGATCAAGCACTCTTTCCAAAGCGCAAAAACAGTTAAAAAAAAAAAAAAATGTGTGTGATTTTGATGTGAAAGAACAAGAAATGTATTTTTTTTTTTTTTACTTGAGGAAGCGTTATAATGGATTATAGATTGGTGTTTTGGCCAGAAGCAACAGTTAAAACGCCTTAATGATGGATTTGTTTATGAAAAAAAAAAAAAAATAAAAAAAATAAAAAATATAATATATTGTATATAGATATATATTAATATATATATATTATATTTATATTTATAACTATATATTATATACGATATATAATAAGATATATATAGATATATTATATATATCTATATAAGATATAATATAGATAGATAGAAGTAGATAGATAGATAGATAGGAATTTTTAACAAAAAGAATATATAGATTGGAAAAATGTGGATTACTTGTAAATTGGTGTGACATTTTTATGATCTGTTTGGACTCTCATTCTGACGGCACCCATTAACTGTAGAGGATCCATTGGTGAGCATTGTGATGTAATGTAAATTTTTCGAAAAATCCATTCTGATGAGGAAACAAATCACATCTTGGATGGCCTGGACGGTTGAGTATATTTGGCACATTGCATTTTTGGAGTGAACTATTCCTTTTACAAACATCAAAAAATGTCTTAAATGCAATCTAATAGAACTGTCTACAACTAAATAACTAGGACAAATATCTCCAGAGGACATGTATATCATGGAGGATCTGGGTCGCATTGTTTTTGTGTGCTGTGAAAGCTATAATGCTCTCCACGCATTAGTTATGAGATGCTGACCTTGGGTGGTGACGGCCTATGTTTTCCCAGAATTCCGAAACTTTTCGTGACAGCTGCCAACTTTCAAACACGTGGCTAGCAAAAACTCACCAAAGCCATTTTTTTTTCTCATTCCAGCAAAATCCTTGCGCAAAAAACGATTGAGTCAGGAGGCAACTTGAACACACAACAATCTAACAGTTTACCCAAATACAAGAAGGTGAAGGAGGTGTGTCAGCAGGCAGAGTATCAGACGCCCTGCGAGCAACCAGGACAGGTATAAACTCAAACACACACACATGCATTACTCCTTTTTTTTGTCACCTACTGTCTACTATTTCCCTACATGACATTGCACACATTACTCTCACCAATATTTGCTCTGAAACATTCAAAAAAAGTCTCTCCCTGGGCCTGTGTTTACCGTTACTATGTGCTGGAACAGGGGTGTTTATGCACAATAAAAATGCTCTTTTTCCCAACTTAACATGTAATGATGAACCTTGACATACTTCATTTTGCACCTTCAACACGGAACCGGAGATTGGAGTGTGCGGCTCACAGTCGGAGTCTTATGAATGGTGCCAATGTAATTGAAACCGATATTTACAACAAATTAAGTATAATTGGAGATTGGTCACAGTTTTCTTTCATCAGCACAGTGTGTGCCTGCTCCACCAGACCCTCTGTGGCGTGGCAATGAATCAGAGAGAGCTGAACATTACAAAATTGGTAACAATTTCAGGTAGCGTTAAGCAGAAACATGTATGTCAAGGAACTGCAATAATGCAAACCAGAGTCCTTTTTATGGTTAAGTTAAGTGTTTGGTGTTGCAACACTTTGTCTGAAAATTTGATTGAATGCACGAAAAGTGTGCGGACATGAAAATAACACATGGCGCTTCAGTCTTCTTGTAGCCCAGTCACTGCCCGAACAAAGATTGAGACGTAGTGTTCAGAGAAAGATCCTAAAATATTTTTAGGGATAGCACCTGAATTCTTTGTTAAAGTTGATGCCATTTGCTTTCTTAACAAAAAGTCCCCTGGTCCGATAGTTTAAATGCATCATTAAAGGGAGTTCACACATTAAAATGAAAATTGGTGTCAGTAAATTATAACCCTCATGTCGTTTCCAAACCGTTAAGACCTCAATTCATATTCGAAACACAAATTAGAGAATTTAATTTGAAGATCTGAAAGCTTTCTGACACTGCATTAATAACCATGCAACTGGACCGTTCAAGGCCCGCCCGGGATGTTGGACATTGTTAAAATAGTCATGTTGAATCAGGGTTTCAAACTTAATATTATGAAAGCTACAAGAATATTTTTGTGTGCAAAGAAAAAAATAACACAACAATTTTCTTTTTTCCCCATTTTTTTTCGTTTGTGCACAAAAAGTATGCAGGGTGAATTATCTTTTAAGTACATGTGATCCAAATGCATGATGGATTTTTTATAGAAGAGGTCAAAAAATGTGATAGAAATAATTTAAATAATATAATATATATCTTATTTATCCCTACACGTACGTCTATATGTTCGTAGTATGTGTATGTATAAAAATATATATATTTTTATTAAAATAAGTTCTGAATGTATGTGAATTATGTGACACTTCCTGGAATAATGGTGCTGAAAATTCAGTTTTCCATAAAAGGATAAATTACATTTGTAAATATATTTCAATTGAAAGGAAACAGCTATTTTAAATTGTAATACTATTTTACTATTATTTGCAGCTTGGGAGCAGTCAGGACTTCTTTTAAAGATGTTACAATAATCTTACTGACATGACCGGATGTTTTCAGTAAGTACGGGTAGATTTGCTACTGACATCGTTTTCCTGTGAAATGAAACCTTTTGCGGAAAACGCCTGGTTTTAAATTGTGAGCACAGACAAACTTGTAGTTATGGTTATACTTCCGCTCAAGTTTTAGCTGAATACAGTATCAGTATCGTTTTTCTATATACTCTTTCTTTTACTTTGACTAGTAG
>NC_056620.1:12955828-12961275 GCF_018340385.1 Cyprinus carpio
TTTGATTTATTTATTATTAAATACTATTAAAAAAACTGTTTTACCTGACACTTTGGCCTTTCCTTCCAGGAGCGGTGCACCTCTTCATTCTATCCAGGCCAAAAAATTACAGCAGAAAGCGTATGATGGTTGGTGGTACCTACTCTTTTTGTGCTCTTCAGTATCAGTGAAAGTGAAACAGCAAAGTCAAAAAGCATTTTCTTTCTTTACTTCCAGAATTTGTAAACTGTCTTCTTTCCCATGGAAGAGGCGCAGCATTCTTTGTTAAACCGAACAGTGGGATTCTTTGCCCATTTGAGACTCAAACCATCAATATCACTGCTTTCACCAATATGTGGGGAGATTATCAAGACAATCTCATATGTAAAGTATGTCACACAACAATCAAACTTCTTATTTCATTAGAAATATTTTGCCTTTCTCAAATCAAACAGCTGAGTTACAGTAAATCCTAACTGAACGTTTCTTTCAGGTTGGAGATCTAGATACAGCTCCCATTCCTATCAAGATGTCTGTTAGGGGCTGCCCAATTTACTTTCAGATGATTGGACCACAGCCTGACAACCAGAACCAGGGTCCAATTATACGGTCAGTGTATTATAGGATGCATAAGAGGTTACAGTTTACATGCAAAGACTGTTCTTTGATATTTATGATTGACAGGTTTGGAAGCCATGTTTCTGGAGGAGACACTGTGTCACGCTCTTTACGGCTCATTAACACCAGTCCATATGGTAAGCCATTCACCACATCAAGTTCACAAATGTACATCCATAAAGTTTACAAAAGTACTTACATCACGTCGTTTTCTGAAACCTCTCAGATATCCGTATGGATTGGGTGACCTACAACTTGAGGTCGCATAGTAATTGATAGATCTGTTGGTTGCATGTGGTGAGCCCTTTCCTCTGGAAGGATGCCGATGGCAATGAGGTTGTTGAGGGTTGACTCATCTGTCATGTTCCCGCCCACATGGATGACAGCCACACCCCCAGCAGAGAAGGAACAAGCTCGACTTTCATGACTAAATCTGTGAGTCTAGGCTTAGTTTTCATAGTAACATCCCAAAATCGATATTTCTGCTGCAGCTTCACTACACAAACAAAAAAGGTCCAACTTTTTTCTTCTGTTTTGTAGGATGACTTTTGGAGAGAATGAGGAAGAATGTGGATAGAGAGGAGTGGCAGAAGCCCTTCTAGGTCTCTGGCTCCAGTGAAGAAGCTGTTTTCTGTGTTTCTTGAAGCCTCGCCATGAACGCCTCTGACTACCCATACTGCATCACTCCACAGCAAACAGGGTTGGTGGAAACACTACTGTTTCCAGATTCCAGTGTTTTATTTCCATATCTGATGTAGAACATTAACAATGACGGAATGTGTGTGATGGGGGGAAAAAAGCATTTAAAGGGATAGCTCACCAAAAAATGAGAATTCCCTGTCATTGATAGATCTGAAATAGATCACACAAAAAAGTATTCTTGTAGCTGCATAAAATTACGGATGAATCACTGATGTCACATATTTTTCAACCATTTTAATGATGTACTTTTCTACCTTTCTGGGCCTTGAATGTGTCAGTTGTGTTGCTGTCTATGCAGGGTCCGAAAGCTCTTGGATTTCATCAAAAATATCTTTACTTGTGTTCCAAAGATGAACAAAGTTCTTACTGGTTTAGAATGACATGAGGGTGAGTAATTAATGACAGAATGTTCATTTATGGATGAACTAACCCTTTAATATGTACTTTATTACAGGTCGTTCCAGCAGGGGGCAGTAGCACCATTCATGTGTCATTTACTCCTCTGATCCTGTCATGCTCCAAGCAGTAAACTGTATCGGTTTTCTGGTTTCATGAACCTGGACTACAGGTATGTTTAATCATGTCCACGTAACCTTACAGACTCTGTTACGATAGCATCTCTTTCAAAACCGGGCAAGTTTCTGCGAAGTCAAAGATAGTGTCCTTATCACTGCTATTTATCTTGTAGCTTGTATCATTAACCTTAGGCAAAAGTGGAGAGAGCCCAGGGTTATGATCTAGAACCTTTTGAGGTTGGACATGCAGAGCTACTGGCAAAAACCTACCATGTGAGTTACAAATTTAATTTGGATTCATAGGGGAGTATATCCATGTAGCTTAACTGCTTGGTGATGCCCTCTAGGTACATTTTAGCAAATAACAAGTATCTGCATAAAGTAAAATCTTTCAATGTGCTTCTACTACAAGCATTTCCTTACAAGTAAATAAATACAGTATATATATAAACAACTGTAAATCGGTGTGTGTGTGTTTGGTTGTCGGTGCAGATGGCAGAGGATACAGACTTACTGATTCCACAGCAGCTGCCAGGTGATACACTAGACTCAGCATCCACACAGGTGCCGATCAAAACCAAGCAATATGCATCAAATCAAAGACAAGTTGAGTATGACTACTCTTGGTCATGGGAGGGGTTTATCTGCACCTTTTTGTCTTTCCATTTGGACTCTAGAAGGAATGGATAACTTCGGGGCGTTCCAGCTGAGAAGAACAATACGGATATGACTGGCGGTTTTAGACTGGGCTTTACTCTCCATTCTCTCAGTGCTGCTGCCCCTCGACAGAGCCTTTAAACTGATCAGCAGCCTCACCCTGCTCACCTGACACACACAACAGGACTCTCTGGACCAGGAGAGCAGCAGCTTGCTGCTTCTGTTACAGCCTAAAACAAATCTTGCAGGTCATATTGTTTCTGCTTTAGGATTTTGGATTTCAGCTTTTTTTTTTTTTGCGTTGTCCCTGTAGGAATCTATGCTAAATCTGTGCTATTTTTCAATCTGACACAGAAGTGATTTAATAATCATTTTAATTTGCAGGTTAAGGTGGCTTTCCATAATTCAGCTTCACTCCTGACCTGTCTGAATGAACCATGTGAGGAATCGGATGATCAGCCCTCGCTTTCTCTTCCTGTGCAATGATGCTGGAGAAAGAAAGACACTACAGTTTTCAGCAGAGTTTGACCATTCAGTACAGTAATAACAGCGCATAGGTGTGTACAGACTACATTGGGCTCCATTTAAATAGCTGAAATACACCAGTCCAGTGAACAAAAATGCATTTTTTGAGGTTCATAAAGCTGGTATTAATGAATGATGAGCTGTCATTTCAGGCAATATTCAAGGCTATTGCGTGAAGATGATGATGGGTAAAAAAAAATAAAAATAAAATCAGCTTGTGGGAATCATATTGTCCTGGAACAATAGCCTCATTCAAACAAATGCAGCCTTGAGGTGAGCTTTGGGCTTTTCTTTGAAACATTAATAAACTTTACCAACCCAAGAGCTAAAACAACTGTGAGGCCAGGCAAGCTTTCTTCTTGATATCTGAGCTTTGTATAAACAAACAGATGTGCCTCAGGGGTCTCAACTGAATTTCTCTGTAGTAACCATGTTGTAAACACTGTTTGATGTACAGGGGTATGCGCTTTAACTAATCTGTAGGCATTACCGTTGCACACTTTCAGTTCACTGTGGATTTTGGCACCTGCTTTGTTGGACAAACAACTGTCAAGAGGTCTACCTCTACAACAGAGGTGGCTCCTGGCAACTTCTGGACCCTTTACTTTTGGGTAAAAATGCTCTGGCTTTGGATGAAGCGGTTATTGGGGTGATCATGAAGTTGCATTAACATTGACAAGGTGCCGTAGTAACAGATTGCAGCTGTAATCCTGTTTTAATCATCTGATCTTTACAATCATGGTAGTACATTGCATCTAGTTGAGCTTATGTTTGTGTCTAGATGCTGAAGCTGGCAATGAAGTATTCAGAGTGAGTCCAGACTCTGGTGTGTTGAAATTTCGAGGGGACCAGCAAATAATGTAACCCAGCTGTACTGCAGTCAATGCTGCAGGTACAGTCCACCTCACCTGATACACACACAGCCAATCAAATCATATCCCAAGTACTTCACTCCAGAAATGGATATTAATATTATATACCTGCAAAAGATTAATATGCTTAGATTCAGGTTGAGTTTGAAGTTCAAGTTCAACTATATTACTGTATTTGCCTAAGCAGAGTAAGTTTTTTCAAACTTCATACCTAAGTATATTTTTCTTCATCAGTGATCAGAAAGAGTTTGATTCCAAACTATTATCACAGTGCAAGGGGTTCTTGGAGAGAGACACCACACTTCTTCCTGAAGAAAGAAGGTCAATGGAAGTGGATCATTTGATAAGAAAGTTTTATATCTCTCCAAAAATCTGACACTTGACAAAACACTGAGTTCTACATATATAATGCAGAAGAACTGATATCTATCTCTCTCTCTCCTCTCTCTCTGTATGGGCATTACTGGTGGTTGGATTAGACACTGATCTCTGTTTGCACTTCAAATGTCTGCTGTATTTTGTGAAAGTTTTTATTCCTTTGAGTATGAAAAGATTAAAGATCAACATAAAAAGCATAGGCACATTTTAAAATGTCCTATGGTATAAAAAAAACTTTTGAAATGTAGTATAGCTAGCATTTAGAATACAAGTTGCATACATAATAAATCATTTTTATTCTAACAACTGGGAGATGCATTACACAGCCTTTGTAAAGTACATTATTCCTCAAAACAGGTTAAAAAGTTTAATTCTGAGTTCTTCTGCTATATCCATATCAGAAGGAAAGACCAGATCAGATTAATGTCACAAAAATTTTAAGAGATAAAAGGTTGTTATTCTGATTGCTTGCTGGGTGGGCAGATAGCCAGCATGTCTGCTTTTCATGATCCTGCTATCACAGTTGAAATGCAAGGCACTTAAAGTGAGATCCTAATGTTGGAACATCTCCTCGGGTAAGGCAACTACGTAGGGAAGTGCCCTCTCTCTGCTTCAGGCTTACAGTTGTGACTTCTGAAGGTGCTTGATTAAAAAGAATTTGTGACTGTTAGTTTC
The DNA here is from genome assembly GCF_018340385.1 of Cyprinus carpio. NCBI lineage: Eukaryota > Metazoa > Chordata > Actinopteri > Cypriniformes > Cyprinidae > Cyprinus > Cyprinus carpio. Next base: position 12,960,750 of record NC_056620.1, read on the forward strand.
TCTGTGTGTCATCATCTTGGTATCTTGTGACAGGCCTTTCAACACTGGCCAGGAAACTCAAAAACTGCAGCCGCTCCCATTCCAGTCACAATGCACATGGACACCACGCCATACCCTCTGCAACACAAAACACAACACTGTCAATCGGAAAAGGGATCATAATCTTTTTTGTTTCTAAATTTAAAGCCTGTATAGTTAGGCTTGCAGTAAGGTATTAGGTTCGTGTAATTTCAGCAATGCGGAAGAAATAATGGAATCATAAAATCCAATTTTGAATTCCAAAAAAAATTCAAATGGAATTCAAAATTTGGGGGAAATAACAGCTTTCATTGGACCCTTCTGTATGATATTATCATATGATAATATATGTCACCTCTTGCGTCTGCGTTTGAGCTCATTGAGCAAAGTCACGACCTGTCAAGCACCAGTGCAGCCCAGTGGATGACCAAGAGCAATGGCTCCTCCATTAGGATTCACTTTCTCCATAGGAATGCCCAGTTTTTCCACACAATACACAGCCTAGGAA
>NC_056620.1:13262241-13352241 GCF_018340385.1 Cyprinus carpio
GGGGTGAAAACTTTTTGAATTTGAAGATCAAGGTAAATTGTGCTTAATTTGTCTTCCGGGAAACATGCAAGTATCTTCTGTTGCTTCTGAAGAGCAGTACTAAATGGGAAAAAATTATATTTCAACAAAGTAAGCAAAATTTGGACATCTTCATCCTGTTCATTTAAGTTCATCCTGTTCAGGGGTTGGTAAGATTTTTTTAGTCTCTTATGCTCACCAAAGCTGTTTTTTGATTAGAAATACAGTAAAAACAGGATACTGTTGAATATTTTTATAACTTAAAAGAAATGTTTTATATTTTAATCTCTTTAAAAATGTAATTTATTCCTGTGATGCAAAGCTGAATTTTCATGCAAAATAATCAGCCAGAAATCATCCTAATATGCTAAATTTGGTTCTAAAAAAAATTTCTTCTTATTATTATCATTATTAATAAAAATATTTATTTTTATAAACAATATTTTTGCGGAAACATTTATAAATTTTTATTTTTTAAATTTTTCAAATTGAGAATCTCTTTGGGGGAAAAAAACCCTACTGACTCGAGACATATTTTGTAAAAGAAACTATTTATACTAAATATATTTATTGATATTAAATTAATTTATAATGTTACGAAAGATTTAGAATTCAAAAGTTCTTTTAAATTTTGTTCTTCAAAGAATCCTGAAAAAAATATTTTAGGACATGACCTTTTTTCCTCAGTCTCTATGAATAAAAAAGGGCTGTTTTTGTTACTGTACCTTTAATACATCTATACATGAGTTAATTATGTTAGATACAGTGAAAGTGGGAGGTTATGTTAATGTTCTAAAAAATGTAATGTCATAACCATGAATATTTTAGTATTTAAAAAAGCATCTAGCTTTTCATGACATGGCCTTTTTAAATGCTATTTTTATTAACCAACTGCATAACATCATAAAAACCAACTGCAAAGCATGCTATGTAGGCAGTGCACAAGTATTTCTCCTTCACCCCATTATGATGACAAATGCTGACTGCTCTGACACCCTGAAAAAATCAAAAAAAATAAACCCTTAAAATCAACCAACAAAAAACCACAACAACCACCATCAATCATTAAAAAACGAAAAGCGAGCTATCTCCTCTCTCTCGTCTCGTTCTCAGGTGTGAAAACAAAGCGATGGTGCCAAACACTGAAAAAAAGGTGAGGGTGAGAAAGAGAGTGCGTCACTGAGCTCTTTTATCTCTGAAAAATGCTTCACTCTAAATAATATTCATGTTATGAACTTCACTTCTCACTGCTTATTGGCTGCTGAATACTGTAAATGACCTGATCAGACCTACATCTAATTAATATTACCTCCCGAAAAAATGCCATGCTGCCAGATTTAAAACACTTATGTATGAAACTGAAAACAAACATACATGTTTTGTGTCATTATTTGCATTTGTAAGTAACAGAGACATGACAAATGGGTGTGAATTCACACTCTTCAACTGCTGACAGAGCAAAAAGCTTTGAGAGATACCTTTTCAAACACTACAAACTCGTTCCACTAGTCTTTGACGCACACGCTTTACGATCTGAGACTGACAATGAAATGATTTTACAAAATGCAGCTCCTGACAGAGCCTGAATCAAACACAAGATACCCTTGATTGTCCTTACGCTGTCCTAAAAGCTACATCAGTCAAATATGACTTCTGTCATCAGTTTCCTGCATGAATTTGCATAAACATGCATTTCATAGACTGCATTTACATGCATACTAATACTCCATTATTACGTTTAAAAACAGAATCCGTATCGGTCTAGATTTCAAAAACAGTACCTAAAGCCATAAGGAAGCACAAAAATACAAATGTAACGTCTCTGAGAAAAGGTTTCTACATGACAACAAGCACCCAAACTAATATTCCAGAATGTGCATTCAAGTAAACTGTTTATTTGGTACATGCATTTCAAGCGAACTGATTTCAACTAGCCAAATATTATGTAAATGCAATCGCACAGGGAAGTGGTATCAAACTGGTGATTTTAATCCACTCTTCTGCCATTCAAAACATCCTAAATGATTTTTCCAGGCTTTCTCTAACAGCCCTGACGTCACTCTGAGCTCTTTGATGCTTTTCTCCTGGCCTGATGGAGAGAGTGCAAACAAAGCATATGATAAAGCCATTATATACCGCCGTTTTGAGTGCTGTGTGTGTGTGTTAGGGGTGTGTGTGTGAGCCAGCGTGACGCACCTGTAGAGTGTTTGCGCACTCGTTCAGAGCCTTTGAGAACCGAGGCTTTGAGATCTCCCAGGGACCTGGATGACCTCATCTCGCTCTGCTTGTCTTGGCCGCTAACTTGAAGGAACTGTGGAGAAGTGGACATATATAACGAATTCTGCTAAAATTAAAAAATATATAGTTCGTTTTCCAATAAAAACATATACGCAACCTTAAAACACCATCAGAGGCAAAATTATGTAAGACATAAAGAGAGAATATTTTCATATTTATAATAACATTACTTATAAACAAACTGTATAACAAATATTATAATTCATTTTAAAAATGTAGCATTCTTTATTTTACCTGAATAATACAAAGGTCTTAAGAGAAAATGTTGTGTAGTTGTAAACTTACGGTCTGATAACTAGTTCATGTACAGGTTAGGGTTTCCATTTGGGTTTAGGTGTTGTTTTGGTTTTGGCTTTGGTTTGGGTTTAGTTTGGGTCGCTATGCTTTGTTTTGGCTTGGACTCACTTGGTTGTTGGGAGGTGTTTTCAGAATCACTCTCAGTAGGTTGTTCATTCCAGAGCTGGAGCTCAGTCCCTGAATTGCTCGGTCCAAATCCTCCTGACACTTCAGAGCCACCAACATCTAAGACCAGACGTGTCATTAATAAAATGCAGAGTTTAAAAACGAGACATAAATTAAATGCACAGGTCCTTACTGCAAATGCTAAATCATTAAATTAATACTAAATAAAAATTATTTATAAATTACTAAATAAAATAATCTTACTGACCCCAAACTTTTGAACAGTAGTGCATATGTATAAAAAAATACATTCCATTTTTGCTTTAATGACAGCATGTTAATAATTACTTATTTACAACTTTTTACCTACATTATTCACTGAGAAATCAGTGAATTTGGGAAATAAAAAAACTACCATTTTTTGTTAACAAACTCAATTATTGGCTGATGCAGGTAATACCAAAATGACCGAATATGGGTTGATTAATTGTTCTGGCTCATATATATTGACCTATCACTACAAAAAATATATAATAAGCTACAAGGATCAATACACCACCTCTTTATCAGTGTAGTATAGGTCCATTTGCTGACCGAAGGCCTCTGTCACTTTCTGAAGCAGATCCTTGAACTTCAGCGGCCTTTGGAATGGAATGATTCTAAAGCAAGTGAAGAAAAAGTCTGGTCAAACCAAAACAACGGTCCAAAACAACCAAAGTACAACGGACATTCCTTTCTTTTAGTTACACTCTCCATACGTAAGCAGTATGTAAACATGGTACTGTGGACATGCATGATGGCACCCTTCCAATCATGGGGCAAATCCTGACATTTGAGGTCGTTGCCTGAGCAACAGAGGTGCTGAAGGACAGGTCAGTTGAATGTGGGTGGAAAGCGATCTAACGTTGCAGAATCATTAATCAGCATACGGAAAGGCGTCACTGCTGATGTGTGCGAGTCAGTATTTCTACAGCCATTTATGGTGTATTCATGCATAGGACAGACCATAAACAGAGTCTCTGCTTATTTAACGAGCGTGACTATGTTTAGAGTGTGCGTCAACATGTGGGGCGAGAGAAAAAGGAACTGAGAGTGTAAATTGATTTGTGTGCATGCTTGATTATAATGCAAGGCAAGCATGATGAGTTTGAATGTGCATGAGTGTGTGTTTGGCCTAATCAAGCGGAGCAGACCACTGTTTCAACACCGGGGCCCACATCACAACACACACAAAGGCAGATGGAGCGCTTCCTGAGAGGAAAGAGAAAAAAAAGTGGAGCAGCGCTGGAAGTAGCAGGAAGCATGTTTTGCCCTCCTCCTCCAAAGTTTAGCACACCAGCCAAATTTTGCCAGACATGCACAGAAATTCATATCTATTACTTTTGCAGAAGCATTATCATGTGACTTTTTTGTATCAAAGTTCACAAGAATTGTATGAAGAGCATTTATTTGATATATAAATCTTTTTTGACAGCGGTACTGTGATTTTTGATCAATTCAATGCATCTTTGGTGTGTAAAAATATTAATTTTGGTAACACTTCACTATAAAGTCCCATAAGTTAATGCGTTAACTAACACTTACGAACAATGAGCTTTACATGTGTTACAGTATTAATTAATCTTTGTTCATTTTAGTAAATAAAAATGCAACTGTTCATTGCTAGTAAATAATAGTACCAGATAAAACTTTAGATTTTAATAATGTATTAGTAAATATAGTAATAATTAAGAATAATAAATGTTTTAGAAGTATTAAAAAGTTTCATAAGTACACAAGTTTCATTAAATTATGTAAGTAATGTAAGTTAACAAATGTTAACAAATTGAACCTTATTATAAATTGTTATTTGTTACCTTAATATCTTAAAACAAAACTTTGGAAGAACCTTCATCTTTAATAAAAACACGTGAATTTAACCATTAGTGGTTTTAATATCTAAAGACGTTTATGGGAAATAACGACAACTAGGGACATCTGTAATGGGTGAAATCAAGCTTTTATACTGATCTGAGATCAGCTGTATGTTGTTTAGCTGTCAGATCTTCTGATGAAGCTGCTTGTTGGGTTTTGAGCGATGGCTCGGTTTACACCAGCCGATCAGTGAGATAGTGATGGAAGAAAATCATAGCGGAAGACTGGAGAAATGGAGGATGTAGAGTACAAGATGATTTTCTTTCCTTGGCGTGCACAGATAAGCACCTCGATTTGGCCACATCTCTCCGCGCTTGGCATGGCACGCGGTGCTTTCCTCCTTCCTGTCTCAGTGTTGCAGTCGCTGCCAGAGGAAGACAGTTTTGAGTGTGTCCAGCTAGACTGGTCTGTTAACTAATGACTGTTCTGATGAGTATTTTATTACTGTGGGCGCAAGTGTATTGATTTATAATGTGTGCTGTGAGATATGGAGTTATACGCAAACAAGTTTAATGCCAGTTACATTTTACGACTTTCTGATGTAATGCAATGAAAACAACTTTAATAGCACTAGCAAAAACACAGTGATATTACTATGTTGCTGTGGAAATAGATTGAATAGACTTTACTGTTCACACACTACTGTTTGGCATTGTAAAAACAATAACATTGCAGTTGTGTATTGTAGATAGTATTGCACCTTTAAGTAGCCATTTTAATCTTAATATATTTTAAAATATAATTTATTTCTGTGATGCAAAGCGGAATTTTCACTAGCCATTACTCCAGTCTTCAAAGTCACATGATCCTTCAGAAATCATTATAATATGCTGATTTGCTGCTCAAGAAACATTTCTTAATATCATCAATGTTGACAACAATTGTGTTGCTTAATATTTTTGAGGAAACTGATTTTTTTCAGGCTTTTTGATGAACATGAATATTTATTAGACTTTCGGACAACTGAATGAATCCTTCTTAAATAAAAGTATTAATTTAAAATAAAATAAAAACTTTTGAACAGTAGCAGACTTTCTAATTAAACACCTTTTTTTAAGCTGCATGTATATAAACCAGTGTACAATGAAATTTGCACAGTGGAAAAAATCAACAGTTATGCATATTCATGAGAGTGGATGGAAGTCCCGCCATCTGGCCAGGCTGGTTTATTAAGATTCACTGATATCATTGTTTACTCAAACAATAATAGACAGACAGATTTTAATACTAATTTGTCCCTCATTTTAATTTTTGCTCTTAGTGAAGAAAAACTTGGCAGGAAAGAAGGGATATATCCAGAGTCCTGGCCAGATAAGGAAATGCCAAGATGTGAAGCTTCCTTAAAAAACAAAGTTCATTTAAGGCAAGTCGGAGTGGGGGGGCATGCTGGGGGTTTACGGAAAACTATAAAAAAATAAACATTTTAGCAATAACAAATAAAAAAATTGCCTTGTATAAAAGACCAACCGGAATGTATTTGCAAGCATTTAGCTCTTCTTGCGAGTCTGGAATGATATTAATTGTGAAAAATGCAATACAAATAAATATGTATTGAATAGAAAATGTTTTTATAATGTTCTAACAGTGGACAAACAAAAGTCAAACATTTTATTTTGAAATCTGTTTTTATGAGTTTGAATGGGTTTGTAGAAATGAAAATATGTAAATATGTATGCCTTTATATTTAGGCCCAATCCCGATTCTATTTTATACCCCTTCCCCTTGTCCCTTGAAACAGAGTGTCAAGGTGTAGGGGTAAAAAATATTCCCCTAAGAATTGGGACACCACTACTATACCATCACACATCATCATAATGTCATCTAGCTCCTACAATACACACATATACAGGTGTGCATTAGAGCCTTTAATTACCATTCTATATTAATGCGCTGCTTATTGACACACACACAAACATCAGATATCGCGCAGCTCACACATCCAGGAGCAAAGAAACTTGTCAACACTGCCCCAAGACTTTTATTAATAACAGTTTAAATACTGAATCGCTACATTATATTTTCCAGCAACGAGATGATTAAATCGCTGTTTTTAAAGTAAACTCACTCTAAAAAGAGAAACGCACAGATGTGCATGCACACTTCTTTCAACTCTCTCTCTCTCTCTCGAATTGGCAATATTTGAGAAAAGGGTTTAGCATTTAGAGCCACCCAATTACTTCTATTGATTTATCCACTAGTGGTCCATCACCTCTTCCTCGTACATCTCTGCTTAAAGCCGAAGCAGAACAGAAGAGAATTAAACACAAAGATTTTGTGCCACAGCAGCCAAGTAGAGCTGCGAAAGCAGCACACCCAGCTGCCTGTCACCTCAAATGCTGCGCCAACTTCCTGTGACATAACCCACCGAGGCATTTCACACAGATGGCGGACCTCTGGGAATCTTTAAGAGCAAAGTGTGACGCATCAAGACTTTGCGGTACTGACTGACAATAACGTGAATACACTTTCTTCCTGTAAACAAAGCTTTGTCAATGTCATACATGCAGAAACCCTGGCTTGATATGAGGGAAAATTACGGCTTTTTATGAGTATAAGTTTGCTGAAACACATATGGATATACTTTGCAAAGACTCACGTGTTGGCATTTGGCAGTCTTGAGATGGGAAAAATGACATGTTCTGTGTGTGGGAGTATGGATGACCTACAGGACATTGAAAATTAATATTGGGTGTGCCATTGAGCTCAAACACTTGGCTTAACCTCCTCTTTCCTCTGTCTCCGTCTGCCAAACTGTACCAAAATGTGTGTGAAACGCCGCGTCTAAATGTCAAAATACTTTTAAAGGAACATTCCAGTTCTTTTGGGCAGCTTGGCGTATTTTCCGTTCTCCCCCGTGCCGAGAGATCTTAGAAATGGCATAACGAGAGCCAGGATAAGACGAGAGGAATGAGATGAGGGACAGGACAGAGAGCTGCAAAAATAATGAGAACGTTCCAACTCACCGTTTCTCTCGCTCATGCTCCAGCTTCACCCGTAAATCCTGAGAGAAGAAAACAACAAAATTAAATGAATTCATTCAGCGGATCAAATACACAAATGACTTCTGATAATCTGTTCTTCTGTGCAAACTACAAGTAAAACCAGTACTGTAAACAAACAAGATAATAGCTTTCAGAAACATCACAGGACATGTGTAGCATATTCGTTAAAAATTTAAAAATTGACGTTGGTAAGTATATACAATGGAGAAAAAAACCTTACTTGCTAAGTGGTTGGTAACTTTATAACAAACTGCAACTACTTCTGGTAAGAATTCTAGACATGTTGTGACTATGTGTCTAAAGTTTTTTTTCTTCTTCAGTACTTATATACTTTGAATTAAACCACTAAAACAATAACGTAAAGAACAAAGTAATTTAAAATATTCAGTGCTGTCAAATGATTAATTGTGATTAATCACATCCAAAATAAAAACATTGCATTTTTCTTTAATACACATGCATGTGTTTGTATTTATATATACATAATAAACATACACAGTACACACTCATATTATGTGAACAAAATCTTTTATTTTGGATGCGATTAATCGCAATTAATCGTTTGACAGCACTAAAAATATTATAATGTATTTTTTATTAGAAATAATGCATTAAACATTTGTATTAAAATTACAAAATACATGTGTATTTATTTTGTACCACCAAAATAAAAATATGAAGAAAATGTAAAAAATAAGGTATATTATATATTATATCAAAAAACAATAAAAAAAATTTTACATTTCAATATTTTTTTATAAAAATTATGCAAATACACTTGTATCAAACAAAACCAAAACTACAATATGAAGAACTAATTCATTTTAAAATTATATATATTTTTTATTATAAATAAAAGATATATATTTATTCTTCCTTCCTTCCTTCCTTCCTTCCTTCCTTCCTTCCTTCCTCCCTCCCGTCACTTTCACTTTCATATATATATATATATATATATATATATATATATATATATATATATATATATATATATATAGGCACGTACCGTACGTCACTTTCACTTATATATATATATATATATATATATATATATATGAAAGTGACGTACAGCCAAGTATGGTGACCCATACTCAGAATTCGTTCTCTGATTTTGTATAAATATAATAATGATAATAATTATATATATATATATATAATCTACTAGGATATAAAGTCAAATTATTAAGAATATATATATATATATATAAATAATGATAATGATTTTAATTTTATGCCAAAAACTACTAGGATATAAAGTCAAATTATTAAGATCATGTTCCATGAAGATATTTTATAAATTTCCTACCGTATATATATTAAAACTTAGTTTTTGGTTAGTAATATGCATTGGCAAAAACTTCATTTGGACAAATTTTAAAGGCTATTTTCTCAATACTTAGAATTGTTTTTGTTTTTTTTCACCTCAGATTCCAGATTTTCAAATAGTTGTATTCCGGCCAAATATTGTCCTATACAAACCATACATCAATGGAAAGCTTATTTATTTAGCTTTGAGATGATTTCAGATAAATTGACCCTTATGACAGGTTTTTTGGTCCAGGGTCACATATGCATGTTCTTGCTTGTTATATCATTTAGCAAATACCACAAACCAGCCATACATTAAATGTCTTCTCACATTCAGTCTTGGTCTACTAACATCAAATGCATGTCTGAATATGCACTTAGTTTGCATTCATAAACCACCACTAAATACATATTCCAAATAGTATGTTTCTGTGTCCTGAGGTACTCTTTTACGTATCTGAAGTACACTCGCATTGCTTTCTTCCTGTCTGTTTGTCATCAGTGCTTCACACAGTTGAGTTTATCCAGTCCTACAACTGCAGTTCTCCAGATCTGAAAGCATGTGTGGCATGTACATAATAACAGGATGAGGCTTCTCCTCTCAAGTGGGTGGTCATGGTGAAACCTTAGATTTTTGTAAACCTTGCAATTATCAAATATTTTTTGCAATGAGTTTATACCCGTGGTAGAAATACTAAAAGACTTACAGACTTGGGTAACACTTTACATACAGCCTATATGTACAATGCATTATAAAGGGTATAATGAATTATAATTATTCATTATGTGCACTGCAATACATTATATCATGACATGTCATAAATAATTATAACCAAATTTAACATGCATAGTGTAACAATGAATTGATAAGTGCAATAATGTATTAATTGTGGTTACAATTATACATGAGATTGTACAATGGTGCGTTACAAGGCATAATTAATGCATTAAAACTCCTTTTATAATGCATTATACATAAAAGTTTTAAGTAAAGACTTAAAATAAATCATATTATTGCTTAACGTATAAGTTAAAGTGTTACAATTATCCCAAGTACGCAACATGTAAGCCAATGATGACATTTATACATCATATTAAAACACTGTATGTCCAAAACGAGCACATATGAAGGAAATTATTGGTTTATTGCTTATTACTGATTCTTTTTTTTTTTTTTTTTTTTTTTTTTTCTTTTTTTTAATTATGGCAATAAATCTTTTAGCAGTCAGGAATAATGTTGTTAAAGCAAAAGTTTAAGTGTAACCTATATTATAATTATTTGAAAATCTGTTAATGAATTAAAGTAAAGAAAACTTTGACATCAAAAACATATTTTATACTTCTCAAAATTATTTGTTTGTTAAAAAGTGAATCAAAGACAGTTAGAGGTAGGCAGAGAGGGAAATTTACTGAAAATATAAGTGTCAAAATTCTAGGTCAGCGGTCGCATTAAAAAAAATGTCATTTGCTGGAAAAAAAAAAAAAAAAAAACCATTTACATATTTTTCAAAATGCTTTCCATAATTCCTGGTCTACTGCATTTTCTTTAGGACTTATAAGAACATTCGACATGGTACCATGACAAAAAAAGGCTGTTAAAGATGATTTTGAAAACTTTTAGAGCATCCCAACAAAAACAGATAATAAAAAATAAAAATTCAACCATTCTTCTTTTTCACATTGCCAGAGAAGAATTCAAATGAAAAAATGCTTGGTAAAACTGAAAGAGCTCTTTCAAAGTTTTTTGTCATATCAATGTCACATTAAAGTAGCAAGCATTACAATATTTTACTGACAGATACAAATACAGCATGATGGAAAATGTACCACCCAAATGCCGGATAATGATTTGTAGCACAAATTCTACTCTAACTTGTTTGTCATTGAAAAAAAAAAAAATGCCCCCGGTCTCCCCTACTGTTCTGAAATCAGCACCGCTCTGAATTTCACTGTTTGGTTGAAGCATTAACTGCACCATCTCCCCTGAGACGACACAGTGCCTTCCACTGCTGAAGATAATGAACAGTCTGAATACTGTTTACACCGATACTGTTGACATTGTGACGTCATCTCTATTATGAATGCAGCAAGAGGCTGAAATAAGAAGTAATCTGCAAGTTTATGCGCTTCACGTGCATCTTCATTATGCATGTGTTTTCACCTGTCAAGATTCCCAGTGAGTTGCTCGGGTTTTTTTGTTTAGTTTTTTTTTTTTTTTTTTTTTTTTGGAAGGTCGTTGTTGTGTTACTATAATGACGTTTGGTTAAGTTGGGAAAGTTGCTTCTGGCATTTTGTGTATGAACGAAAAAATGAGAGGTGAAAGTGTGAGAAAAAGAAAGCAAGAGCAAGTTAGACGGAAACAAAGAGGGTGTATGTGTGAGTGTGTGTGTGTGTGTGTGAGCATGTACAGAGTGCATGCCAGCCATTTATCTTGAGGTCTGACTGGCGTCCGGTGTGGAGTGACAGCATTGTGAGAATTCAGGCAATGAAAGAAAACTACAAGGATACTGGTGTTTTATGCTGTAGAATACATAAGGAGCGGATGTTAAATGTTAACAGTAGTGCCTCTCTGAGCTGCATCCTGTTTAAAACTGTTTCTTACAATGCACCTCTGGCTGGGATTATATCAGGCCAGTTTGAAGCTTACCTCAAAAGTCTAGTGAGCAATGTGGTACAAGTGCTATTATAAGGTTTTACATTGTTGTTTTCTGAATTTCTGCTTTGCAGTTCATTATTATAAATAAATAAGTAAATAAGAAAATTAGTGAATAAATCAAACAATTGGACAATAAAATACATTAATAATACTTATAAGTATATGATATTTTATATTATTATTATTAATTATAATAATATAAGGTGCATTACAAGGCATAATTAACACATTCAAAATACTTTTATAATGCATTATACATACACACAGAATAAATCATATTATTGTTGAACGTGTAAGTTACAGAGTTGCAATCATCACAATTACACAACATTTATTACGCAATATTTATTTAGCTTTGTAGCTTATAATCATAAAATAAAATAAATAAAACAATAAACATATAAAAGAAATATAACTATATACATATGTGTGTGTGTTTGTGTGTATATATTATAATATTATTATAGCAATAGATTGTTTATCAATTTATTTAGCTTTGCAGTTCAATAATATATAATATAGAAATGGATGAATGAATGGACATCTTTGGCAAATACGTCACAACTCTGTGCTGTTTTGTTGAGTGTATTGCACTGTTGTATTTCTAAGAAAGTTAAGTGAACATTAATTCCAGTTTTAGAAACTGCATTCTGTCCTTTGTTCTACCAAATTATTAAGGATATTTAAAGACTGATTAGTCAATGAATCATTCAGACAACCTTCTGAATACTTGCTTTCAAAAACAGAGCCTTGCACATGCCTAGCTGCTGCTGAGTGGTGCACTTTGGGTAATTACCTGTCTGTAGGACTGGGTTCTGCTCTTGGGCTTGTTGCTGTTGTTACTCTTGAACTGGTAACAGAAGCGTAAAGCTGCCAGGTCCTTCATTATGGAGGTGAGCGCCTCTTCATCATCTGGAAGAAACAAAGACAAGTTTATGCTAGGGGTTTCCGGGTGTTTTTTGCATATTGCTATGCAGTTGCTACAGTGTCTTTGACATATTTTTAGCTGGTTCAACAGTGTTCTAGTTATTTGTTCACTGGTCCATGTCAACACAGTCCACCCTCAAGCTAAATGATATTCAGATCTCTAGACTCGGGTTCATCCTTAAAAGGATAGTTCACCCAAAATTGAAGATTCTGTCATTAATTACTCACCCTCACATCAATCCAACCCCTTAAGACCTTCGTTCAGCTTCAGAACAAAAGTTAAGATATTTTTGATCCTGCATAGGCAGCAACGCAACTAACACAATCAAGGCCCAGAAAGGTAGTAAGGACATCGCTAAAATAGTCCATGTTACATTAGTGGTTCAACCTTAATTTTATGACGTTACGAGAACACATTTCTGTGCGCAATAAAAACAAAAATAACTTTATTAAACAATTTCTTCTTTTCCGTATCAGTTTTTGATGTGTGTTCACGAGAGTACCATGACTCATGCGTGTGCATTTTGATTTAATCAAAATTATCTTAATTTGTGTTCAAAGATGAACAAAGTTCTTACAGTTTTGGAAAGACATGAGGTTGAGTAATTAATGACAGAATTTTAATTTTTGGGTGTACTATTCCTTTAAATGTACTGTAAGTCTAAGATTTTTTTTTTTTTTTTTCAAAACAAAAATATTGATTCTTACCTTAAAAAACAGCACTAAAATATGATTTAAATAGACTACTGCTTGATAAGATTCACTTGCAATTCAGAAAACCTACTTAACACCATGTTCACGAGTTCTAGGAAAGTTGAAATCATCATCTATTTTAGAGCCAAGTGCAAATAAGGTGTCTTTCACACACTCATCTCAAGCGGATCTTGAGTTTTGAACGACTATAATAGAAAGGTACTGTTTGGATCATATTCTCATTCATATCTGTCATTTCATTTGAATACCAAGATGTCATTCAAAACAGCAGAACAGCACTCGATGTTCACACAGTGCCACTTACCGTGTAGCACACAAACCAACCCACTGTTTCCTGTCGAGATTCTATCAGGGGTTTTCCATCACTGCAGACACAGACACACCCCCGACATATTTCTATAATAGTGCAGAAGTGCTCCTCTTTCTGTAGTGCGGCCAATGATGTAAACCAACAGGCCACAGCGAGCGAGCAAGCACACAGGGACGGACACGTGGCCAGACACAAGAGATCACTTTCTATTAGCACTAAAGGTTTAGTCCCATTGGTGGGCTTGTTCTGCTCCGACGCATTAAACTCTCGGCATGACAAGCACAGCGTTAGTATGAGATAATTTTAATAATGCAACATACACTAAACAAGATTACAGCAAGTCTGAGCTTCAAAGAGCCACTCAATTGAAAAAGCACTGAATCAACCAAGAAATTTGGAAAACAAAGAGGTTTTGTTTTAACATGCCCTTTGCAAAGCGAAAGCTAACAGGCTTTCTTTTTTACCCCAACAATTAACGGGAAACTTTTATTACAGTACGTCGGATAAAAGCCTCAATGCTTTATCAGAAGGACACGGGAAGGTTTCTGCAAAGAACATATTGAAGCAGCTCATGTGTCTTGAATTCATAACGGATCACATGAAGAACGACTGCGGCAAGAAAAACACAAGAATATGAACATCAGAGGCAGTCTGCGAGATTAAATAGTCCACAAACTCAGCCATCATCGAAAGGGAAATAGGGAGCAATCATGCAAATAAGCGTGTCAGACATTAACATATCAAGGGGCCCTAATGGGGCCAATTAAGCGTGTCTTGTAATTACAGTCTGAGTGGAAGGTCATTCACCTCTGCTATCACACGGAGGAGATAGTGGGAAACAGAAAAGAGCTCTTGTTAATCTCAGGTGCCTAAGTGCCAATTTATTTGCTCTATTTATCCACAGATCTTAGAAATGAAGCCTTTTAAATTTGGTAAGTCTGTTTGCATTTATCTACAAAATGATGACGAGTAAATGCTGAATGTGCCATTTCTTTGAATTAGTCTTTACCTACACAGGCCCATTCATACCATGAACTATAACAATAACTATATTAGCGTCCGCACCAATGCATTATAGGTCTGTTCCTCTGAATGCTCAAACTCTTTAGACCAGGATGGATTATTACCATTATTTTCTCTTTTGTATTTAAAATGATTCTTAAAACTATATATTTGCAGTTATCGTCCTTGGCATAAACAGGCCTTAACTCAACAGACATCATGCAATTCTTAATCATAGTAATTGATCTTTATTAAAAAGGTAAGGAAGAGTGCCAGGACTGGTGGTGCATTTACAAAACATACAGATCTTCTTTTACAACCACTGTGATGAACAAATCATTAAAAAATTAGCTAGTCTCAACTTAAAGGGATAGTTCACCTTCAGTTGATGGTCGCCACTGACTTGCATATTGTTTTTTTTGTTTCGTTTTTTTACATACTATGGAAGTCAATGGGGACCAGCAATTGAAGGTGAACTATTCCTTTAAAGGTTGTATTTGCAGCCCATTTAACTGCCATAATGTGACATTTAAACAGGATATGTGATGAGAAAAAATAGACTTCATATATTTTTTAATGTGGGTGTTTTATACCAACTGCAGTCAGACTGAATGTGAGTTTGTTTTGCATCCATAAAAGGAAATTCTGTCATTATTTACTCACCCTCAAGTTGTTCCAAACCTGTATGAGCTTCTTCCTTCTACTGAACACAAAAGATGATATTTAAAAAAAAAAGAAAAGTGAATAACTGAACAGTTTTTAGTCCCAATTTTTTGCTTTTCTTCAAAATTTCTTGTTTTATATTCAGCAGAAGAAAGAAGCTCATACAGGATTGGAACAACACAAGGTTGAGTAAATTATGACAAGTTTAATTTCTGGGTGAACTATCCATTTATACCAATGACTATATAGCAGCTATTTGACTATTGGTTAACATCATCCAATAGCCCACAGACAAACAAAGAAAAACAGCACATGAGTTCTTTGGACCACTTCTATGATACTTTAATCGCCTTTTTATATAATTTTTGGAGCCATTTATTTTTAGTGCAGAAAGAACAGCACTATGAACATTCTGAACATTTTTATTTCTGGCCAAACAATTCCATTAAACAAGCTAACAACATTATTACTGGCTGGTGCTGGACCCAGATTTCAAGCAGTAAGGGTTGGTCATTTGCAACAAATGACAGTGGTGTATTTGAGGGGTTTTATTGCATCCCAGGGGAGGCAGAGGGGCATTGTGGGGCAGAGGAGTGCTGGGCGAGGCTGGGGCAGATGGAGTCTGGGGGCGATCTTTGATTCTGACACCAGTGCAAGTCTCACTCCGCAGCTGTTCTTCCACAGTAGCATCCACCATTAGACAGGGTTCAGAAAGGGTTCACAACACACACACTTTCTTTCTCCATCTGACCCCATTTCTATTTTAATATTGCCACAGTAAAGTGCTTCAGCTTCTACAAAACAACCATAGAATAATTATTTTCAGAAGCTATTGATCTTGAAACACTGTTGTGCCACTTTTGCATGCAACATTACAATGTTTTACCCACAAACACTTTACAATAAGGTTCTTGTTTATAGTTAACTACATTAATTAACATAAATGCTGTTTTGAATGTTATTCTATATCCTGACCAAAGGTTATAAAAATACAAAATATAAAATAAAATATAATACACGAATCTAAATAAAATATAGAAATATAAATACACGTATTAAGTGAATTTATAACAAATGCATCAAAGAATTTAGATGAAAAAGGGATGAGTTGCATGACTTTTTTTTAATTATTTGCCTAATTACTAAAGGAACACAACACATGGCACACTGAGGAGGTGTTTTTCATTCTTAGTGAATTTGCCCCAAAATAATCCCACAGTTTACCCCAAAGAGCCACTGTAGCACCTCTACTGACCCCTGTTAGTCATGAGAGAGTGCTGCCTTCAACTTTTCTGCCCACTGAGCACCTACAGAAGTGTCTTCAGTCGATATCTGAAGTGGTTAGAAACACTAAATCATGCGTAAATGTCAAACCCTCAGTGACACAGTACACAACGGCATGCTCACTTCATTCAGTACACAGAAGAGTGATATGCTAGCCGCTCTGGCTTTGCTCAACCACACCTGCAGGTACAAAAGAAAAAAAACTATCAACTC
This sequence comes from Cyprinus carpio, assembly GCF_018340385.1. NCBI lineage: Eukaryota > Metazoa > Chordata > Actinopteri > Cypriniformes > Cyprinidae > Cyprinus > Cyprinus carpio. Next base: position 13,278,953 of record NC_056620.1, read on the forward strand.
TTCTAAGAGGCTGTTTACACAACAACGTTTTCAGCCAAAAACGGGAAACTTTTTATGCGTTTTGCCTGTTCGTTTACATGACAACAAATTTCAAGTTACTGAAAACACATATTTTTGAAAACGGGTTTCAAAGTGCACGTTTTTGAAAACGTCACCGTCATCGTTTCCGTGTAAACACCCAATACAGGAATCTTTGAAAACGGTGATGTCATGCGCGTGCATAATATGTGTTAGGTATGTAGACATGCGCAGTACGTGTTGATTTTAAAGGCAAGTGCGAACAAACATAAACAATAATGGTGCATGGTACTGTTGTTGCTGCTCAAGAGTTTGCTAACGCTTCTTCAGCAAAGTGTGGATTTACTTGTGTTGAATCATTTTGAAAACGTCATGTATACATAAACCTTTTTAAAAACACAAGGGAAAAACATTTCCGCTTTTGACTACATCGATGTCATGTAAACATAGCCTAAGAGTGTGGTCACTCTTTTGCATGCAGGCTATTTTTAAAGGATGATGCAAGTAACTTAAAACAGAAAGCATGAGCATAGTGGTGTTGAGGTAAGATAATAATATGTGCCATTATGTTATGGTTTATTAATCACTGAGCTAGGATTTTATCTTATAATTTAATGGAACAAATATAACAAGAATGCAGAACACCTCCATCTGCTGCAAGCTTCAGATCTGGTGAGTCTGCCATCTGCCCTGTGCAGAAGACATGAGAAACTACACAAATGCAGTATTGAGTGTGTCAGTTTCATGTTGTACATGCAAAAGGACTGCATAGAATAGAATAGAACGTCTGCAAATAAATTTAAATCAAATGAAATTGTGGTGATTCTTAACCCTAGATAACAAAATACTGGATTACATGTCACACAGATCATGCATTATGCTGGGTTGATTATTAATCCTGGGTAGTCAGGATTTCATACTGTACTTTTATAAACCCTGAGTTAACATTTTTATTAGCATATTTATGAGGTTAATAACACTGACCAATTCAGATCATAACGTGTTTTAATAACTGCTTACCAATGTGTAGAAATCCCACAAAAATAATTGTAATCAAATCGAACAGAAAACACAAGACTAGACTAGAATAAAATAGACTAGACTAGACCAGAATAAAATAGAACAGAATTTTATACTTGCCATACTTTTTATAGCTTATCATAACTAAAATTGTTAAAACAATGTCATTCTTTACCGTGAAAAACATAATCCTTAATTATCATGTTTCATATTTCACAATGTTCATATATGTGCATTAGTCAGGTTTTGAGATTTTATACTGCACTTTTGATGTTAATAACACTGACTGGACAAATACAGCTCATCATAACTGCTTTTTCCATTTGTGGAAACGCCGCAAATACAGTAGAATCTTAATTAAATTAATCTAATAGAAATAGAAAAGAATAAAATATAATCTGATTAGAACGTAACCAAAATAAATACAATCTTAATTAAATTGCATAGAATCTAATCAAATAAAACAGAACAGAGTAGAATGAATAGAATCTCATCAAATCAAATCATCTTGAATAGAATGTAACTGAAGATAATGTGAATTTATCAAACAGAATCTTTACTGAACTGAATAGAATCTTCAACTAGAACTGTCGTAAGTAGAATGTAATTGACTAGAATGTAAGTTAATTGAACCAAATCTTTACTAAATTCAATATAATTCAATAGAATTGAATAATAATTAAATTTCATAGAATCTAATCAAGTAAGACAGAACAGTCTTTACTAAACTGAATAGAATCTTGAATACAATGTACTAGAACAGACTTTAACTGAATCAAACGGAATCTTGATTAAACTGAATAGAATCTAGTCAAATAAAATGTAATAGAATATATCAGAAGCACATAAAACTCTGCTCATGCTTATGTGTTTGCGGTTTGAGTTTTTGTATCATCTGTAAACAGTGTAAAGTGGTGCTCCGGCGGGAATGACGCAATCGTAAGAGGATCGTCGTCCCTCTATTACTTCATACTGATGTGAAGATAAGATGATTCACTGCGATAACAGCATGGCAGTCTGATGGAAATCCTTGAGACTGGTTGAGTGACAATGTTTCCATTCTATTTCTCAGGGAACACTGACTTGACATGATGACAGACGATCAAAGAAATCACTCAATCCACAAACACTGATGTATAAACATATACTTTGTACACAGACCAGAGACACAGAAACAAGCCAAGGTCTCTCTACCAAAACTTCCCATGAACACCACCATGAAGAACTACACATCCAACTGTAAATATAAACTCACAATCTTTTGTTTGTATTAATACTGACAGGCTTTAATGTAATGTTACTTCATCTGTCTTTGACATCATGAATCAAGAGCTCCACATGTGGATAAGGTTTCTTAAGGTTGTTGCATGATTGTGTGTTTGGAAGAAGCCTCTGATGTGATCAGAGCTGAAGTCAATGAAGACATAGAGGGGATTTCCCCAGCGCTGCACCACACATCACCACTAAAGCATTCAACAAGATTAGAGCAACACACGCTCCACTTTCTCTACTACCAAAATACCCCATGTGTCCCTACCTGTTTTGTACAAATGCACTAAAGCAGAAACTCAGATAACCAGGTGTAATCTCTTAACTCTCATATTTCACCCCAAAATCCACATGATAAGCAAACAACCAAACCAAATAAATTATTTGCATAAAGAAAAACTTAGATTTTTACTGTCATTTTTATGTGATTGTGTTATTATTTTAATGACATTTAAAGCGACCGTTCACCTAAAAATGAACATTTTGTAATCATTTACTCACTCTCAAGTTGCTTCAAACCTTTATGATTTTCTTGCTTCTGTTGAACACAAAAGAAGATATTTTGAAGAATGCTGTTGGTAACTAAACTGTTAGCCACCCTAACCACTGACTTCCATAGTATTTTGTTCCTTTCTGTGGAAGTCAGTGGCTACCAGAAATAGTTTGTTTACCAACATTCTTCAAAATATCACATTTGTTCCAAACAAAAAGAAAACGAATACAGGTTTGGAACAACTTGAGAATGAGTAAAAGATTACAGATTTTAAATTTTTGGGCAAACTATCCAAAATCTGCCCCATTCTTACCAAAATATGTCCAGATGATTAAGTTTATGTTTGTCTGTTATTCTCATCATCTTTCAATTATAATTCTCATTACTGTAATGAAAACACAACTTCTTTTTGTTTTACATTTAAATATGCATGTTAAAAGACAGCACAACAAATACTAATCATATTTAAATATTTAAAAATTTAAGTAATATATCAATTTTTTTTTTGCATTATGGTAATGATAATGAGATTGTATTTTACATTACAGTAACATGAATTGATGGTGAAATGTGTTTAGCTGGCATGAAAATGATGCTACAATGCAAAAACATCCTAAAGTAGGCTTCATTTTCTTTATGCAAATATCTTTTTTTTTTTTTCATTTGGAGGTGATATATGACCACACGTTTTTTTGACAGGCTTCGTAAGACTCACCTTGTACAGTTGTGCCCTATTAAAACAGAGTTAATGTTTAACGAGAGAATAATGCAGATGATGTAACAGTTTCAGAGGTGTGCTTTGTGTTTGCTTTTTGCTGTGGTAACTGTGCCACCATCCCATTATCGTGGCCTTTGTAGACAAGGACATTGACACTGACACTGTACATATTAATGCATATAAAACAAGTCTAAAAAAAATGACAAACCTTGTGAGTTCTTGTGCTGTCCAGGTCCATTTTGGAGACCGCCATCTGTCAAAACAGCCACAAAGTCAAGAATATTCAAATGACAGGAGAACATTTCAATTAATCACACAGTGACAATTTGGCAAACAGTTTGTATGAAATTTTTATTGCAAAGATGTCTTGTTCAAGTTGTTATGAAATGTGATCTGACCATTATTTTTCTATGGCAAGCATGCAATCCGTTGTTTTGAACTGCTCCATTGAAAACAAACCCACACTCACTAATAAACTTCATCTGAATGTAATCCTCAGTAATAAATGACACCATAGCCAGTGTTATCATACAACAACAATAACAATGCAACATTTCCTCAGGATTTAGTTGCACTTCTCTTTGCTCTCATAATGTGGTGTACATTAAAAACGCTCTGGCATGTTACAAAGTCAATTATGTGGAACTAAGCGACACAATCACCTTTGATGATGTAAGTTTCAGCACTGCGAGGTCAGTATTAACCTGTCAGTTTCTACCATTGGTAACTTCAACTGTGCAGTGCTGTTTAATGTACCCATTACATCACAATATATCAGACAAACTGTTAAAATCTACATTTTTAAAGGTGTAAATCATTTTACTTGGCTTTATTTACCATAATTTTACAATGAAATGAACACACAAGGGAATTTTTCAATAATTTCATTACAATAGTTAGAGCAGATGTTGAATTTTTACCATGTCCCCCGGTGCAATGCACAAGTTTTTAAAAAAGAGAAACAGGCAATTTATGTAGAAATATTCTTTTGATGTTTAACGTCTGTGAGAACTGCTGAGGCGTTTTAACGCAACAGAGCTTTAAAAACAAATGATCCCAAGACGGGCCAAGTTAGGAATATGTTTAAACATGTTTCTATAGCTGTGTCTCTTTTTTTTTTCGCTGTGCTCAGAGGAACTGTTTACAGGAAGTGTGTATGCTGTGAGGGGGAAGAGGCCTGTGTGTGAGACCAGGAGAGAGAGAGAGAGGACAGCTTACCCATGTTTACTGTCATCATCCGGAAGTGACCCTAGTGAACTCGAGCTGAACGCTCGACTCCTTTCATCAGGGAAAATCTCCTCTCTGCAAACACAACATAAACAGAGTGAATTAGTAAATTAGAGACATAATTAACTTGAAATACTAACAAACAGATCAAAATTGTAATAATAGAGACCCAAAACCCCCTACATGCCTCTGCCAATGCTGCAACATCACAGAGGATTTACATAACATTCATGGTTCAGTGTGTCTCCACCCAATTGCAAAATTTACAGAAAATGACTGTCAAATTCAATGCCAATGATTATGCTTGTTTTTTGTGCTATTTAAAAATACAGTTCTGTTCTATTATGAGCATGTTTTTCATTTTTGTAATAAAATTAATTGAAAAAAAATTTATTTGTCTTTGTTTGTTTTTGGGCAAGTTGAAATTACGGTTAAAACTGTTCTGATATTACAATGGAAAAATATAATTATAAAGAAAAAAATGCCTCAAAATGTTTTTTAAAGTAGTATCGTATTGCATAATATAATAATATTTCTTCTATTCTTATTCTTATTATAGCTATTTTCAAATTACAACTATAGAATAAGAATTTCAAATTCTTATCACTCTTTTAAGTCATAGACCCAAGCATATCTGATCACTTGACTCAATTATAAAAAATTACAAAAAAAATAATCTTGGGACAATTTCACAACACAATGACATTTTGTTCCTGAAAAAACGGTTTGATTATTTGTGATATGACCTCTTTAAATAACACATTTGTCGCATTATGTCACACAATGCAGTTCTATTCATAACGGTCCACTGTAAGTAAATCATAACTGGCCATAGACAGTGTGTCCGCCTGCCAACAGCAAACACAGCCATCACCTCCCAGTCTAATTTCATGTCATTCTTCAGATGAGAGAGGCACTCGTGGTGTTGTCTTTGAAGACACAAAGTGCCCTCTTGCCCTTGAGACATTGTTAAGCCACAATGAGTGGGATAAATGTGGAGGGAACGCTAAAGGTAGCGACCACAGAGCTCTTCAAAGACGAGTCGGAGAGCTTTTAATGCCAGACAGCGAATCTGTCACAAGCAGCCACAGGCTGATCTGAGAGCAGTTTTTCATATTCTGACACATGAAAGGCAAGACAATGAAGTCTATTTTTTCTCCATTTATAATTGTCAGCTTCACGCAACAATATCGACGAATCGCCCAGAGATACCGCAGAAAGAAGCGCAATTACGGTCGTCAGCAAAGCGAGAAAAACCCTGAACTCAAGAGGGTCAAGGTACAAAGTGCCAGCGAAAAGGTTACGAACATTTGCACGGAAAACAGCTATACAAATTGGAGCAATCTGTGGCTGCCTGTAAAAAAAAGAGCCAAATATAGCAGCGGTGCTGCGGAGAGGCTGTTTCTCTCTTGATGGCTCTTGTAGTGATTATGTCAAATTACCTAGCTGGAAATGATGAGTCTTGAGTAAACAGCACTTTCTGCCGCTGATGGGATGTGATTTCAAAAGCAGCTGAAGTTAAAAGGGGTTGACATGACAAGCTGTTGTCAAGGGTGTCATATAATATACATTCAAAAACATCAAGATGTCTTAAACGATATGATTAAGTCATCGTTACATGCTAACACAAGCATTTCCTCAATGTTGGTCAATACAAAAAAGAAAAATTTTATCTGTTCAAATAAAAATGTAAAAGAAAAAACAGAAATGTTTTAATAGCATCTCTGATTTAAAGTTTAATAGTATAAAACATTAACAATTTGATCAATTTCCATGAATCAGTTAAAACTGTCAATTAATCAAGTAAATTAATCGATTCAAAACTCACTGATTCAATTATTAATTTTACATCATTATTAAAAAAAAATTCACTGAAGTGCAAATTAGAGGTTCAAATACTTATGTTTTAGTGAAGCATAGCTAAATATTGCGCTTTACTACTACTATTTTATAATGGTATATAATTGAAGATCATTAAATATCATTCTTAATTGTATTCATCCAAATGCATCAATAAGAAGAAAACATGCAGCTTGGTGCGGATTTGTTACTGCTTTTCTAGGTCAGTGGTTCCCAAAGTGGGGGTCGCGACCCCCCCGGCGCAGGGGTCGCGAGATGATTTCTATAAAAAAAAGTGGAAAAAATATATAGGCCCTATATATTTTTGTTGCAATTAATTTAACCCTTTCGCACGTACGATCACACCGGTGTGATCAGTCTAGGCTGGTCCCTGGAGTGTACGATCACACCGGTCAGTGCATGACGTGAAATTCAAATGTGCTCTCTCGCGCGTTGGCTGGCGCTGAGCCGGAGACAGGCGCGCTCAGAGCTGTCATCACAACTTTTCAGTGTTTTCAACCACATAATGTTTATTTTAGGTTTCAGACATATAAGTACTAAAAAAACAATACATTTAGAGTTTGTAAAATACACACTGATGTCAAAGGAAGAGGGCAATAATAATCCTTTCCATTATAATTAGACACGTTTTATGCATATCAGATACACATTGTGTAAGTAACTTTAAAGTTTACTCTATTATTCTCCCAGTTCACCATCCACTTACTTTTATGTATTTCGGGAGAAGTGGATGAATTCACGTGTTGTAAATCCAACAGATCCGATTCTCTGAACTGCGTCTGCGGCACAAACTAAGATGCCGTCGCGCATACAGCTAACGCGATCGTTATAAAGGTGTTACAACAAAACACTTCCACTTGCATATATTTGAAAATCGGAATATCAGCTATTTCATGCCATATCTAACAAATTTGTGAATATTTTGAATAAAAAAGGAAAAATGACATAAAAGCAGATCATCATCTCATTCAGCTCTGTTGTTTCTGCGGTGTGTCACGTGACAAGCAATGACGCGTCACCATGGAAACCATAAAGTGACACATCTAAATAACGATCGCGTTGAAAAACTCACGCTGGGGGGTCAGCCAGAATATTTTAAACTTACGTGTGAAAGGGTTAATTCAATACTTGTTAAATGGTGTTTGCAGAAAAGTCTGATACAAATAAAAAAATATAATATATATATATATATATATATATATATATATATATTCCGTGATGTTGCAAAAATATATTATTGTGAAAAAGAAGTGCAGTTCAAATCTTATGACGCGTCATAAGGGGGGGGGGGGTTCGCGGGGGCAGCAGCGCATTTATCATGGGGGTCGCGGGCTTAAAAGTTTGGGAACCCCTGTTCTAGGTTACTATTACTTACGATTTTGCCTGGTTAGCGATTAAAGGTGAAAAAAAAAAACTTACAAAATCCTAGCCTTGTGATGGCAAGTTACTTCAGAAAACAGCTTTCTTTCTGTGAATACATCTTGTTTTCTAAATTTGTAGTTTTTTAATTGCGACTGTCGATATCTGACTGTCACTTGTGTTTATTGTAGTAATAAAAAACTGATGCCGATGATGCTGCCAAAACATGCAAAAAGACTGCAAACAGCTAAATAGCAGAGGAATGCAGGGTGAACTTGTGCCTTATAAGTTTAATTCCAGAAAGCCTCTGATAAAAGACTCTTTTAATAGTGCAAAAAAGAAAAGAATTAATAGCTTCACAGACATTCTTTTAGGATGATACACAGTTACCAGTTACTACTGGAGTTTGGCTCAGTGGGAATCTAAACTCTGACACACCTCCTCTCTCTGGCATATCTTAAAGCGTCTTTTTCTGTCTCTAAGCCTCATTCAATGCTCTTTATTTTTCCCTCTTTGTTTCTGAAGCTTGCATGGTCCCCGAGTTTCTGCAGAAACAGTCAGCGCAAAAAAATGTCCTGGGCTCCTGACAGAAACACAAAAGGGTTTGCTGTAAGTTTCCAGAGCTCAAGCCAAGGCGTATGCTTAGTGCACACTAGCAGGGCAGAGCAGCACACAGTGTACAACACACAAGATCCCAAAGATCTCAGAGACCATTTGAGGAAGGATACTTGGTGGAAGAACACAAAAAACAAAACTAATGCAAAAGTGAAACAGTTTGTTAATGAGATGATTACAAACTCTTCACTGTGCACTTCATGCCGGAAAAAACAAAACAAAAAACAAAACATACTAAATGCATAAGACTTTCTTAAACAGTAGACAAAAAAAAGAAAAAAAAAATCTGCCAATAAAATATTAGAGGTGCACATTAATTCTACAGTATAAAAATTGTATAGGGCTACTATTTTCTAATTAATATATTCTAAAATTAATTAAAATAAAACACTAATAAATCAACAAATTGGCATCACAACATTATAAATGTACAGAATGACAGAGAGATTTGCCCAAGATTATACTTAACACGTTTTGTGTGTGTGTGTGTGTGCGTGTGTGTGTGTGTGTGTGTGTTTTTTTAGGTAATCTAAGTGTAAAAATGGGAAAATGAGCATGCACAAATTAATATCCAATCTGATACAGATTTTTTTTAAAAATCTGTATTATAAGCTGAAATAAAGATCATGTTTCAATAAAAATTTTTAATCATAAATGTTAAAAAATGCAAATATTAAATGTATTGTAATTTATATATTTTCATTTATATATTACATTATAATGTACAATATGAAAAAAATATATTCATTTGAGATTGCATCTTTAAATTATAAATCTCTAATTTGAGCAGATTCTAATATTCAGAAAATATGCAAAACATTTCAATAAAATATTTTTAAAAAATTATCCAATGAATATAAACATAAACATACCAAGAAAACAAATAAAAGTTTTGATTTTGCATTGACTTTGAACTACTGCTTGATAATCAAATGCATAAATGACTTTATTAATTAACATAATTAAATAATCAATCACTGTGCCAGCATCTGAAAGCATCAACTGTGTCTTCATTTCAATGTAGCAGCATTGCATTGTGGGCATCTCTTTAGATTTGAGGGATACATACTGTCACATCTCCAACTTGGCTCCTCAAAATCCATTTAAAAAGGAACACACGCAAACGCGCTGACCTTGCGGCTGCTATAAACACATTTAAGCACCAAGGGACTGACGTGCTGCCAAAAAGCAGGTGGCCCTCCAACATGGCGGCGAGCATCGCGCTAAACCCCTCTGCCCTCACTGCGTCTGGCACCAACCGCCAGTTCTCCAGCCCATCTGCTCACTCACTCCACGCAGCACGAGAGCGGCCCGCTTACCCATGCACCCACCGCACAACCTGCCATTCATGCCACATGCCTGACGCCAACTCTCTAGATCGGTCTGACGTTGTCAAACCACTGTTTGCTAAAGCCTGTGTAGCTTGGCTTGGCTCAACAACGATCCCAGGTTTTTATAAAAAAAAGACAGCATGTGGGAATCCAAAGAAAGAGCAAATGGGAAACTAAACATTTAGTTAAATGTTGCTAAATTAGTTCAGCTTAGTGATGCCTCGCTTTCATTGCTGTAACAGATTCAGTACGTCTGACATTCACCGCTATCTTCAAGGGTGGACTTTTGGCAGGAATGAAGTCTGCTTTCATGGTACATTCTCTTCAACATATTGCATCACCCCTCCAAATAAAGTCAAGTCAAGGTGAGCCGGATTGTAGGGTATTTCCTGCTTTTCTATGCATTTTGAGGACGGCTCACCAGCTGCAGCTCCTAATGGCTTGTGGAAAGCTTTTCCCCTTTCAGAGAGTTTCAACACATTGATTGTAATCGAACACACAAGCAGCACTAATGTGAAACTGCATGCATCTATTTGTAAAAGGGCTAGGAATGGCACGGCCTGCTACAGTGAAACTCAATACTAGCTACATCGTGGCCCATGTGACGTCATCAACAGAAGTATCACAAACATATCTTCTTATAGTGTCCATATTTGATCAAAAATAAAGTAAAAACAGTAGCATTGTGAATATTATTTCCATTTAAAAGAACTGTTTTCTATTTTTTCCTACTGATTCCAGCATTTACTAATTATTAAAATTAAGTTGTATCTGTTAATGTTATTTAATGAACCTGAGCTAACATTGGCTAACAATAACCAGCTGTATTTGTATTAACTAATGTTAACAAAGATCAGTAAATACTGTAACAAATGTATTGCTCACTGTTAGTTCATGCATTAAATAAATTTAAGAAATAGAAATATTAGTAAAGTGTTGCCTGCAATGCTTCTATATTGTATAACCATTTTAAAATATACTGTATAATTATACCACAGATCATACCACACATAGGAATGCATGATATATTGATACCATGCTAGGTATTAGCAGATATTATTGTGTTTGTTTTAATGCTCATTTACTTATTTTTACATTTAGATAGATGCTGCTACCATAAAACATTTAAAAACACTAAACATTTAATCACACTGTTCAATGTGAATTTTTAGCAAACCTCAAAATGAATATGCATTGTATTATAATGTCTAAATGAATTCATTTGTATGGTCCAGACTTGGCCCGGCACCATATGAATTACAATAAGAAAATTAAGAGTTTGGCTAAAGAGCTTCCCAATGTTGAGCATGCAGCTCTGCATTAAACGTGGAAATAGAAGACAGCAACGTTGCTTTGCCAAAGAATGATGTAATGTACCTGCGTGCAACTAAGTGAAAACATGTAAATGATCAAAAAAAGGTTTGAGAGGAAACCATGTGGGCAACAGAATGAAATGATTTTGACCCATAATGTAGTTAAATGTGATCTCTAGAAAACATGCAGTAACTATGCATTTTTAAAATATTGTACATTATAATATTATGATGCCTAAATTTATTATAGCATTAAAAACAATCTTAGTTCTTAGGATTTTATTTTTCATTCATTTAGAAGAAATGTCCCATTTATTGTCTAATGTACTATTAAATAGTTATCACCTTATCTGCATTGTCCAGACATTTTTTAATTAGGAGTGTGGATAAAGAGATCCTGTTTTGTGGCCCCTGAGCTTCTCAAAGTTGTGCAGCTGACAATGTGACATCAATGTCTCTATGCAAAACAATAAGGTAATGTATACGAAACTGTGTGGGCAACGGAATGAAATGATGTTGTCACCTTAAGCACCCTATCAAAAATAAAATATAACCTTTATGATCAAAACCACATTGTCGATAGGTCAACAGATGCCAGACCCCAAACACCCACACACATCGTCTAAATGACAAAAGCTGGAGTTTTCCCCCTTTATTTGTGGCCCCCGCAAGTGTGGCTAGATTCACAGTTCCTGCGATGAGTAAAACCAACAGGTCAGCGCTCACCGATAAGGACAGCCCTCTTCCTTTGTCAGCAACTCGGTGACTCACAGGTTGTGACGGCAGCTTTTCTGGGAAATGACACAACATCAGCTTTGCTAAAGCCAATTCCTTCTTGGGACCACCGAGGAGAGTCTTACATGCATAATGCCAAGCCAGTCTCACCCCCTGAGCACATAATCTACTTTTCTGCATTTTTTTCATGGGTGAGGTGATGCAAGCGCACCTATATAAAGTAAACACACTAACACGTGACTACGCCAGCACACTCCCTTAGCAGACAATACATTCTAAAATATAGATTCCTTGTTCATGTACACACCTTGGTAGAGAACCATATCTGTAGGAGACAAAGAAGCAGACAGACCCAAGAAAGACACAAAGTTTACATCCATTTCAAAGCAAAAGGATGATTGTCATGCAGCTAAAGTGAGAGACAAAGAAAAATACATGTGTGAATAATAAGAATGTCTATAATAAAGATAATTAAAAAACTTTTTAAAATCTGCCCAATTCTTAGAAATGTACTATTTGTATTCAAATTGGTTTCATATAGTAGCTTTTGAAAAACTTTCAATAAATGTTTACAATTAATATAAATAATATTAATATAACCATCAAGTAAAAAGTGATTTCCTTAAACCTTAATACACCTTAATCTCTATTTTAATTTTTTTAATTTATTTTACAATTTAAAACGTTTTTCTTTTCTTTTTTTAGTTCATAATTTAAATACATAAAGACATTTTACAGCCTGAACTAAACTTGCCTTGTTATAAAAACAAATTATTTCAAAGATGAAATGATCTTGACATATAGTAATTTTTGGATGCTTTCAATGATATAATTTCCTTTTTTTTCTGAAGCACAGTATAAAAAAACTTAAATGAGAAATTTGAAAAAGAACTCTGGTCAAAATTAGAGAATCCTTTAAGATATCTCCCAGTTAGATATCTCTCCTCACTGTGAGTTAATCTGGCACCTAGTGCTAATTTCCTTAATTATCGGACACACCTTATTTAACTGGCAGCCCTACTTTCCAGTTTTCACTGAGATTGCAAGATGGTGAGCCATTCTACTGTGACTGAAACCCTCCGACAGCAGGTTGTCCAGATGAAGGCCATAGCAAGAGAAGATGGTCTTTCCAAATCTGTGATTTCTAGAATATTGCATCTTTAAGGCCCCGATATACTTCAAAAGAAATCAAAGAACGGACTGATATGATGTAATTTCGAACAAAATCAGGCCGAAACTAAGTTTGTTTTGAGTTTGTTTTTCGGCAGTTCGAAACAGCTGACCAAAGCAAACTTTCTGGGGGAGTTCGTTTTGGCTCCTAAACACCTTTGAGCTACCATTGGTCTGTGGTGGTTACGGTGGGTGTGTTCTGAAACTCCACCTTCTTTGACATGCGATTTACTTATTTTTTTCCCGGTTCGTTTCTCATTCTACGGAAGTACGACCATAGAACAACATCTCCTGAATACACTGGACTGTCGAATAGCTGAACTGGCACAAATATATATATTGCTTGCAGAGAGACTTTAGAGAGTCAGAGAAAGCATTTAATTCCTAGAAAGAAATTGCTATGAAGCTTGGTGTCGACGACCCGGAGATATGCAAAAAGCGACGTAGAGAAACATCTGAGACAAATTTTCCGAAGCCATGAAAAGAATAAAAGGATAGATAAAAGATATAAGGTAGCAAGTACCAAATACATGTTTCAAATAAATGTTCCACCATACTGCTGCTGCTGTTGTTCTTTCAACAAGCAAATTTAAAGGGTATACAATAAATGAAATGCCAAACGAATATACGATAATAAAACTTTGTTTTTATGAAAAGTAAATCATGACATCACATAAAATATAAAAAGGTGTAACAATTTATCCAATTTAATAAAATAAATGAACACTAAAAGTGAAAAAAGTGTAAAAACTGACTCCAATATTTTTTTCCACATCATGCTAAAGTTTTCAGACTTTGAGCCATTCACACTTCCCACAAAGCAAACATGATACTTGACTCTGAACTGCTGCTAATCATTATTCTTTTGTCTATAATATTCTGACGATTGGGGCCCATCTCACACATACAGTAGATTGCCTACATGTCTTTTTTCATCGTTGTTTTGTTTAGGGCATACACGCAAGCGTTGTGACACGTTAACATTAATATACACCCCACCTAAAGCAGCAGGGGGGTGTTGGAAACTTTGTAAACAGTATACCATCGCTCAGTCTTTTCGAACTTCTTTTTGCCCCCAAACGAAGAATGAAAATTAACTTAGTTTGAAGTATATCAAGGCCTTTACACTGTCAATAACTCATCCAAGTACCCCAAACAGGCTGGTCATCCACGAAAAGACAGTGCGAGAGGACAGGATAAAGCAGAGAATCTCAATGGGCAATCGGTTTAACACTGCAGCTGGAACTGCTTGCCAGTTCTGCGCTGAACAGGGTCTCGGCATAGTGTCTCGACGTATAAGAGACGTCTGACTGAAAGCCCACTCTGCCGTGACCAAACTTCTCATCAGCAGAAGAATCAAAAGGCTAGGCCCACCTTTGCTGAGGAGCATGTTGTGTGGAGAGAGTCTCCAAAAGGTCCAAAAGCATTTATTTGGGTATGATGGGAAACATGCTCGTCGCCAAACTGGGAAAAGACTGAACCCAAAGTCAATGAAAGTTGGAGGAGGAAGTGTATGGTTTGGCGGATGTTTTCCGCAGCAGAAGTTGGGTCTCTTATACAGCTACACTGCAAAGTGAATGCAAATGTTTATCAGAACCTCCTGCGGCTACATGCAGTTCCTTCCCTGCATTTATTACCCAATCAGCCTACAATTTTCATGCAGGACAATGCCCATGTCCATTGTAAAATGGGTAAAGCAATTCCTTGAAGCTGAAAACATTGAAATAATGACATGGCCAGTCCAGAGTCCTGATCTAAACCCAACTGAAAATCTCTGGAAAATCCTTGGTGACACACCAAACTGTGGAAGAGACTGGAAGAAGATTGGACCAAGATCATACCAAAGCAGTGTTTGAGACTATAGTGATGTCCTGTGGCTGCTGATGTGCTGGAGTCATTCAAAGCAACTCATTTCTGACTGCTATGACCTTCAGAAACTTTAGTTCTAGTCTTTCTTTGTGCTACAATCATTGCTGTTTTCTAATTTTGATAACCATGTTTTACACAAAATAAAGAGTTTGTGTTGAAGTGCCTTGGTTATCTTGTAAAACACTGCATGGTATAGCCACAACTTCAAGTCCACAAGTCCTTCAAATTTTAGGCTAAAAGGTGAAGATTACATTATTTCTGAAAAAATCAAGTGCTCATAGAAGTAGTAGTATATTTTTATTTAATGCCATGTCAGCATCTTAGGCTATTTTCATGGCAAAAACGATTCAAAAATACAAGTATACCAAATAAAATAAAACCAGCAAACAAACAAACAAACAAACATGTTTTATTACACAAGATTTTTTACATTTAATCAAGTGGTCATAAATTGTTCTTTAATTTTGATCTCCACTATATATAAATGAAATTTAAAGGGCACTTAATAGGGTTCTTTTTTCAAGAATTTCATTCTTTTAATTCTTTTAACTGAATCCTGATCATATCCATAAATGGAGGACTGACCAACTGCATGTAATATAGGCCGACCTGAACAATTAAATTAGACACAGTGGGCTCAAATCACAAAAAGGCATCATGATGGAATTGCTGTTCTATGACAATCATTGATTATTTTCACACAAGGAATACATTTTGAGACACAGAAAACAAGCACCATCTGCACAATAATATGTTGTTATCATTGTATAATGTCACTCACTCACTAACACCCGCACACATGCACACAATTTCTTTGTTTTTCTGCTCATTTGAGTTAATATATGCTAGCAGATGTCTCCAGGGCAGCTGAAATCATTACAACGGCAGAAATCTGCTCTGAACGTCAGTGGAATTTCAATGATTACCCTTCACTGTGCCTGCAGTGAAACCACTTTAGGTTTCAGCGCTGCCCATGACAGGTTAAAAAGGGGATCTGACACGTATCACTTACTTTTGGAGTTGATTGATGCTTTCGGAAGTAGAGGTTTTCACTGCGAGTCAATAACATTTCGACAGGTAACATCCAAGTAAATCCTGGTTTCACAACAATAACTGCTGTTAGATGGAATTAAACTGCTCCAGTATAACATCTGACACTGGTAACCAAGAACAAGCCGCAACATTCAGGGTGATCACAGAGATCTCTCTTAGTCACGGAGGAAACTTTATTAGTCATGCTTAAGGGTAAGCATGACTATAACTATTGTAGTTAGGGGTTTGTGCTTTAAGAAATGAATCATCCATCATTGTTTACTCTAATATGTCAAATCGAGTGGCTTGTTAAGGAGAGGAGTGCTTTTAATTTTATAAGACCTCAGTCATATATAGGACCAGAATATCATGCACTTTTAAAAATAAAGTTTCTTTATTGGCATCTACGGATCTATGAAGTAACTTTAACATTCATGGGACGGTCTCTCTCAAAAATAGAGGATCCAAAAAGTGGGTTTTCACAGTGATGCCATAGAAGAACCATTTTTGGTTTCCAATATAACTTTTCAGGGAATAGTTCTTAAAAGAATATTTCATTAATTTAAAGAGCCTTTTAAAGTGCCTTTTGTGGAATGGAAAGGTTCTATGGATGTTGGAAGTGTTTTGACTGGATTCTTAAAAAGTTCTTTATAGTGGAAATAAGCAGAGCTGCGCTTGAACACTACTTTAATTTGCATCGTTCAGAGGCAAAATGAAAAGAAAATACCATGAAAATTTTTCTAAATACAGCCAGTTCCACTCAGAGACACATTCATATAAACTCCTACTCCAATTGTATCGTGATTTGATTAGAATCTCATCCGATTTGAATCGTCACATATTTGAAACGATTTTCAACTGGTTCACGGTTAATCGTTACATCCCTAATAAATATATCAAGCTCTATCCACATACATACTGTAGATACATAATTAAGCTTGTCATTTCACAAAATTACTGTATTATAAGTCAAACAAAACCTTACAGATTTCATACCTTTAAAACTTTACAAACTTCCATATTGCAGCAAAAATTAATAACTCCAACTTGCAACTATTAAAATATCCAGCACTATCCACATACATACAGTGCAATAGAATAAAGCAATTTATTATATTAATTAAATTATTACATCAAATAAAATTGTTATATCATCGCCATATGTAAACCATCTTGACGCCCAACTCTAAACTGCTAAATGTGGACAATTGAGATATTATAAACAGTCTCAAGAAATTCTGCATAATTTCTTTACCACTTTATTATCTAAATAAAAACAGCTTTTGCATGTACTTTGCATGTTATTTTGTTAATGTAATATCAATATATTTATACACGATTTTGCTGTTATTTGAAAAAATATGTTTTTATTGTTATGGTCTAATGATCATTTTAAAAAAACGTTATTGGCGACCTAAGCAAAATAATCATTTGAATAAAAACAAAAGTAATCTGTATTGTGTTGGGTTATAAAAAGGCAATATCTCTGTCTTGTTAAGTGCTTCTCCCACTCTTTGTAATAAGAGCAATTCACCTGCACTTCATCTTGTCTCACACACAGGACCTAATTATAGGGCTTCCTTTCGTCTCATTAAAACAGGGAACTACCAAAGTGCTTAAGAGGATGAAATTAGATAAGAAACCCTCGAATGCAACTTGTATTATCACAATCCAGGAAAACTATTTCTAATTAACGCACAAGTGGATGGTATCTTCTATGAACACTTACGGATAATAGACCAGTTCTGAACTGGAAAACCCTGACCCAAATTTAGACACTTTGATGTTTTACACTGAAACTCTTTATCAAAACTGAACTTGAGGCAAAGCACCACCCCTGTTCTTTCCAGAGCTTTAGAGAAAGAGCCTGCAGGAGCCACTCAAATCACACTGACCGCTGGCCCTTGGCTCTTTGGCGTGTGTGTGTCCAATCACTCAAGCAAGCGATAAGACTGCTGTGATTTCCTTTGCGTCTAGTCGGCTAACGCTGAGATCAGGCCCAAAATGAATGATCCATCATGAAGATCAGACAACACTTTGACTTACAGCCACGAAAAAAAAAAGACGTGCTCTAAGGCAACAGGATAAAATACCACGTTTCTCCGACATCCTAATCTTAGGTGGTCATTCATCACAGATTTCAACATCTTTCTCCCAAAATAGTCTTTTAGGGATTGCTGAAAATATGAGTCAGGGTGAAATTAAGTCTATATATTTGCTTTGAAATGTTCCTGTGTGCTCTGAACAGATCTTCCATCAGACATGAAGAAGACTTGTGTGTGATGGCAAGCGATCAAATTTCTGAAATACTTCTAATGAGCAAACTGACAGACTAATCATTTTTCCTTCCATTACCAGGGAGGGCCAATTCAATTTCCTGTCAAGATGCTCCTAACCAGAGCATATATAAACACAGACCCTGAGAATGTGGCTCCGCGAGTGTGTAACAGGCCTGTCTAAAGATGATAAACTTTAAGGTCAGGTGACTCACTAGATCTCATCTTACTCATCTTGCATTTCTGCTATTAGTCTGCCTGGATGTTTTGACCAAAACTTGATATCAATATCTATGAAAAGCTGTTTATGCACAAACATCACTGCACCTGAGTCTAAGGCAAGTATTATGACTCAGAAAGACTTCAATGTAAACCCTGCAATTAATGCAATGAAGGTACAAAGTTCATCTAGATTCCTTCCTCATGTCGTAAGAAACATTCTTGGCATGGGTTTGGCTGAGACAGACCTGTGCATATTACAGAAACACTAACCTATATTTAATGACTCATTAAGCAGAGGGATCTTCAGAAAACAAACAAAGATATTTCAAGGGACAATGAGTGACTGAAGGACACGTGCAAGAAAAAGCAGGACATTCCAGCACATCCCATCAAACTCCTTTTTCATTATAGTGGCTGTGTGTCTATATTTGTATCCCTGTTATGATCAGTATCACATAGGCTTATGTAAATATTAAATATATTTAAGTTAACTATAGTATAGCTTTTATAGGTCATTCAATGAAAAGGCTGTCATTTGTGTCCCTGATTAATATTTAATTGGCACTAGTTGTGATACAATTAACGTCTACTATTAGACATTTTTAAACGCATCCATATGTATAAAGTAACTTTATTTTTAAATTTATTTCATATATATATATTTACCCTATAAATAATTCTAGGCTTAACTGTACATAAAAGCTTATTTAAAAAAAATGCTGTGTACTCAACCCTGTTAATGTTACAAATTCTTCCTTGATAAAACGATACAAATATCACTTTTTATGCTCTTCAAGGACAAATCTCTTTTTAAAATCACTTAATCTTTTATTTTAAGTTAGTAAATAAAAAGCAATCATAAGCAGTGAACCCTGTTACCATATTTATGTGCATTCAGGTCAACCCTGTTAACATCAGAATTTGTGCAATGTACAATATAACAATACAACTCCATAAATTAGAAAAATATTTATGCATGCTTTTCAAGGACATCAAATACTTTCATTTTGTTTGATTAGTTTGTCAATAAAAAGCGATATTAATCACTCAACCCCGTTACCACAATTTTGCACAGTAAACACAAGATTATTGAGAACAGATATTTGTAGAAATATTAGCATTAAATTATTTCTACTAAACACAGTAGCTAAATTTACTGTAAAATTTCAACCCTGTTACTTCTTAAAAGTCTCCTAGCTATATTAAGTTTTCATTTAGTTTAAGATGGAACTATGCGACTTATCACCACTTTAAAAACAACATTTATCTGATAAAATGTTTAAAATTTTATAGAAATTTCATGGAAAAGACACTTGTTTCATTCAATCCCCTATGATATACTAAAGACGTCAAATATTTTTAAGAGTTTTATACATATTTATACACATTAAAATGAGATAGTGTTTACATAGCCAAGTGTAGGTTCAGCCAATCTCACATTTGCAAATGTCATGTATAATTTCAGCTGCTATGTATAAGCATACTTTGCTCACAGGTTTACTGTACATGCAGCCTATATCTAGACGTTCAAGTGTCAAGTTCTGCCAACACAAAACACAACATGAATATTTTTGTCTTTAACAGCGGTGACCTGATACTCTTTCTGGTGTCTAATGCATTATGTGTAACCAAAACAATGACAATTTTACCCTCTATAGCAAATCTTTACTTACTACCCTAAATATAAGTGCAGTCATTATCATTCTAGATAGAACTCACCTTACGCGCGTATCTTCATGCTGGTGCTGACATTTAAGACGAATTAAACCAATGTGAGATTTAAAGAGAGTTCACGGGGTAAAACGCCGTAAAGAAGAAAAATCCGCAAACTGTGCTCTTGTGCGAGATACAGCAAAACAGGGATATATCCGGAAGCCGCGCGCACTTGAATACAGTTGTCACGCACAAATTGAAGGGAACCGCACAAATCCACCTTCCGAAAAGCTTTGCGGATTATGTTTTTGGAGTCGCGGATGCCAGTAATCCAAACAGATGGAGCGGTGTGTGCTTGGGAAAGCTGCAAATCTCGTCGACTGCGCGCCGTCAAAGGAAGAAAGTTTCCTCTCCGCAAACACTGACTGACGCCGAGTTTTTCCACAGAGGAGCGAGTGAGTGAGAGTAATGTCAGCCTCAGGAAGCGATGACGCGCCGCGGGGGCTACCGACGCTCGGGCTGCGCGCGATTCTGGCGCCCTCAACCGACCGTGACCAACAGCGCACTGCAAATGTTCAGCGCATTTCAAAAAGGCTACAATTTACGAAAAGGGTAATTCATTATTAGAGGAAATTATCTTTTTAAAAAAGTGTTATTTTAATATTTAATTAAAAAAATCCTTTCTTATAATTATTTATCTGAGGTAATTATAAATTCAAATATAATTTTCAAATAATTATTTTTAGACATGTCAAAAATTGCGAAATATGCCTACAATCAAACCCTAATTTGTGTTTTTAGCGGTTAGCCTATGTATTAAATATTATATAAAATTAAATAGACGAAAAATAAAAACACGAAACAGTGGGTAACAAATAAGTAAATAAGTTATTTAAATTAAGTAAATAAGTAGTTAAATATTCTACAACAGACAGACAGTCAGACAGACAGCCAGACAGGCAGGCAGTCAGACAGACAGTCAGACAGACAGACAGACAGACAGTCAGTCAGACAGACAGACAGACAGACAGTCAGACAGAGACAGACAGACAGACAGACAGTCAGACAGACAGAAAGACAATAAAGAAGACAGACGATAAAAAAAACAGACAGACAGACAGTCAGTCAGACAGACAGAAACACAGACAGACAGACAGTCAGACAGACAGAGACACAGACAGACAGTCAGACAGACAGACAGTCAGACAGTCTGACAGATAGACAGTCAGACAGACAGTCAGTCAGTCAGAGACAGACAGTCAGACAGACAGACAGTCAGACAGACAGACAGACAGTCAGTCAGACAGACAGACAGTCAGACAGACAGACAGACAGACAGACAGACAGTCAGACAGACAGACAGTCAGACAGACAGAGACAGACAGACAGACAGACAGTCAGACAGACAGACAGACAGACAGTCAGACAGAGACAGACAGACAGAGACAGACAGACAGTCAGACAGACAGACAGACAGACAGTCAGACAGACAGACAGACAGACAGACAGTCAGTCAGTCAGTCAGTCAGACAGACAGACAGACAGACAGACAGTCAGACAGAGACAGACAGACAGACAGACAGTCAGACAGACAGACAGACAGTCAGACAGTCAGACAGACAGACGGTCAGACAGACAGACAGACAGTCAGACAGACAGACAGACAGACAGACAGACAGTCAGACAGACAGACAGACAGAGACAGACAGACAGTCAGACAGTCTGACAGATAGACAGTCAGACAGACAGTCAGTCAGTCAGACAGACAGACAGTCAGACAGACAGAGACAGACAGACAGACAGTCAGACAGTCAGACAGTCAGACAGACAGACAGACAGACAGTCAGTCAGACAGAGACAGACAGACAGACAGAGAGACAGTCAGACAGACAGACAGACAGACAGACAGAGACAAACAGTCAGTCAGACAGACAGACAGACAGACAGACAAACAGTCAGTCAGACAGAGAGACAGACAGACAGACAGACAGACAGTCAGACAGACAGACAGACAGACAGACAGACAGAGACAGACAGACAGAGACAGACAGACAGTCAGACAGACAGTCAGACAGACAGACAGACAGTCAGACAGAGACAGACAGTCAGTCAGACAGACAGACAGTCAGTCAGACAGACAGACAGACAGACACAGACAGACAGACAGACAGACAGACAGACAGACAGACAGTCAGACAGACAGACAGTCAGTCAGACAGACAGACAGTCAGTCAGTCAGTCAGTCAGTCAGACAGACAGACAGACAGACAGACAGACAGACAGACAGACAGATAGATAGATAGATAGAGTTAGAATGACTTTTTATTATTATTCATTTTTAAATTCATCCAAACATTTAAAATGTAGCTTACAAATCTGGAACTGCTTACATTTTTAATTGAATAAAACAAGCACCAAAGTCAGTAACTGTAGTAAGATATTAATTTAAATCAATCAATCAGTCAATCAATCAGTAATCACAAGATTTCAAATTTATAATATTTTACATTTTAATAGTTACAATTTTAATATTTATACATAATATAAGAATAATAAAGAATTTGCAAGAATTTTAAAGAATTCGATATTATAAAGTTTACAAAACTGCCAAGAATGCTTCTTATGCCCGTAATAAAATATAGTTTCTTTAATTTCTTTTGGATTAAGTGTTATTTTAAAATCAGTTTTTGCATAGAAAAACTCAACAAACGACTTCAGATTTGTACTCCATTCCCCATAATTCCAGACGAAGACATTAGAACGTACTAGCCAACGACATCCAGTCTGACCAGAGAAGCAAGGTTCACCGGGAAACATCATCAGAAATGTAGAGCATAGTTCGTACATTAGTAACAGTTTGATAAAAAAAAGCGAAGCGAAGAGAGGATCCTTTAAGGTGGGATCGTGTCCACATTTTTCACATAAAAAAAAAATGCACAGAGTGCAGGTTTTGTCGGGACATCTGTCGACAAACAATCGTGTGGGAATGAGGCAGAGCAGCGCTTCAGCTGCTGCTCCAAATGATATCGCTGTGGTTCATGGACTACGAACAGCCATCAGCCGAGCGAAGAGAGGATCCTTTAAGGTGGGATATCGGTCAATATGACTGCTTGACAGCGACATTCACATCATTCTGTATTAAAGTCTGTCTGTTTTTTTTTAAAAAGACACTACCCCAGACGAGCTCCTTAGTGCTGTGATGAGTGCAGTCCTGAAGGATGTGGGACTAAGACCCTCTTTATTAGGGGATGTGTGTGTTGGTAAGTCACATGACAGCTAGCCTGAACAAAACATTATAAGATACACTAAAACACAACAATATGAATGACAATCATATAGGAAGAGTGATCAAGGAATAGTTCACCCAAAAATGAAAACTAGCTGAAAAATTACTCATCCTCAGGCTATCCAAGATGTAGAAGAAATTCAACATTACCAGTGGATCTTCTGCAGCGAATGGGTGCCGTCAGAATCACAATAGTCCAAAAGTAATCCACACAACTCCAGTCCCTCAATTAACTTCTTGTGAAACAAAAACCTGTGTTTGTGATAAACAAATTCGTCAGTGGGTTCAGCAATGGTTTAAAGTTAAAATGCAGTAATGGCGACTTTGTTTATTATCAACAAATACATTTCACAAGTTACAGTAACTGATGGATTGGAATCGTGTGGATTGCTTGTAGATTATTCTGATGTTTTTATCAGCTGTTTGGACTCCTGACGGCACCCATTCACTGCAGAAGATCTATTGGTGAGCAAGTGATGCAATGCTAAATTTCTCCAAATCTGTTTTGATGAAGAAACAAACTCATCTTCATCTTGAAAGGCCTGAGGGTGAGTCAGTTTTCAGAAAAGTTTCACTTTTTCCTTATTTTCTTTTGTCAGTGTGGAGAGCATGTCCCTTCGTTCACCGAATAACCCTGGAGACCTCAGCCCCCGACTGATGGACGATGAGAAAACCAGAGACTGTATCATTCCCATGGGGTATGCATGTTATTTCTTTTATAATCTGTTATAATCTTTACATTACTATTTTTTTTTCTCTATTTTCTTTCAGAATAACCTCAGAGAATGTTGCTGAGAGATTTGGCATCACTAGGGAAGCACAGGACCACTTTGCTCTGAGTTCTCAACAAAAGTAGGTGCTGCCATGACATTTATGGATAGTTTATACATTCTAGTTGTTGGTATTTACCACTCAAAACAACTCAAAATACTAATTATTTGTGGACTTTTAAAACACTAGGGTAGCCATGGCACAGAAAAAGGGCTTGTTTGATCAAGAAATCACACCAGTCACTACTAAATTTGTGGATGAAAATGGCACTGAGCGCACTATTACTGTCACAAAGGATGATGGGATCCGGCCTGGGACTACCTTTGAAGGCCTGGCCAAACTGCGACCAGCGTTCAAAGAAACCGGCAGCACCACAGCTGGTGTGCATATGCAGAATTTTTGAAAATGTAATTTGGTCGTTAAATTCCTCAAACCTTTTATTCCCATTGCATGTAATGCCAGTCAGGTGAGTGATGGCGCAGCAGCAGTTCTAATTGGGTGGAGATCTACAGTGGAGAAACTGGGACTTCCTGTTTTTGGGGTCCTGAGGGCGAGCGCTGTGGTGGGTGTTCCACTGGACGTAATGGGCATTGGCCCAGCCTATGCCATCCCAGAAGCCCTCAACCAGGCTGGTGAGAGTACAGCTGTACCTCTACCTCATATGAGGCATTTATATTGAAGTAGTAATCGTGCTTAAAAATGTATTCAAATAGATTTTCCATTTTCATTATTCCAAAAGAATGGTTGTAAATGAGTCATGTTATTGTATTTGCTTGTGCAGGGCTAACTGTGGATGATATTGATGTGTTTGAGATCAACGAAGCATTCGCCAGTCAGGTGACTGATAGATTTTCTTGGATTTCCCCCCGTTTTTTTTTTCAGTACTTTCCTGTTATTCATAACAGTGACTTTCACAATATTCCTAGGCTGTGTATTGTGTGGAAAAACTGGGCATTCCTATGGAGAAAGTGAATCCTAATGGAGGAGCCATTGCTCTTGGTCATCCACTGGGCTGCACTGGTGCTTGACAGGTCGTGACTTTGCTCAATGAGCTCAAACGCAGACGCAAGAGGTGACATATATTATCATATGATAATATCATACAGAAGGGTCCAATGAAAGCTGTTATTTCCCCCAAATTTTGAATTCCATTTGAATTTTTTTTGGAATTCAAAATTGGATTTTATGATTCCATTATTTATTCCGCATTGCTGAAATTACACGAACCTAATACCTTACTGCAAGCCTAACTATACAGGCTTTAAATTTAGAAACAAAAAAGATTATGATCCCTTTTCCGATTGACAGTGTTGTGTTTTGTGTTGCAGAGGGTATGGCGTGGTGTCCATGTGCATTGGGACTGGAATGGGAGCGGCTGCAGTTTTTGAGTTTCCTGGCCAGTGTTGAAAGGCCTGTCACAAGATACCAAGATGATGACACACAGAGAAACTAACAGTCACAAATTCTTTTTAATCAAGCTGCTAGAAGTCTAACTGTAAACACAAGCAGAGAGAGCACACTTCCTACGTAGTTTGCCTTACTTTTGAGGATGTTCAACATTCGGATCTCACTTTAAAGTGCCTTGCATTTCAACTGTGATAACGGATCATGAAAACAGACATGCTTGTATCTGTACAAGCAATCAGAATAACAACTTTTATCTCTTAAAATTTTTGTGACATTAATCTGATCTGGTCTTTCCTTCTGATATGGATATAGCAGAAGAACTCAGAATTAAACTTTTTTTAACCTGTTTTGAGGAACAATGTAATTTACAAAGGTTGTAATGCATCTCAGTTGTTAGAATAAAAATGATTTATTATGTATGCAACTTGCATTTTAAATGCTAGCTATACTACATTTCAAAAGTTTTTTTATACCATAGGACATTTAAAATGTGCTCATGTTTTTATGTTGATCTTTAATCTTTATAATTAAAGGAATAAAACTTTCACAAATACAGTATTTGAAGTAAACAGAGATCAGTGTCTAATCCAACTAATTAATGTCTATACAGAGAGAGAGGGAGAGAGAGAGAGATACATTTCAGTTCTTCAGTATTATATGTAGAACTCAGTGTTTTGTCAAGTGTCAGATTTTGGAGATATAAAACTCTCATCAAATGATCCACTTCCATTGACCTTCAGAAGAAGTGGTGTCTCTCCAAGAACCCCCTGCACTGTGATAATAGTTTGGAACTCTTTCTGATCACTGATGAAGAAAATATAATTAGTATGAAGTTTGAAAAATTCACTTGCTTAGGCAAATACAGTAATATAGTTGAACTTTGAACTTCAAACTCAACCTGAATCTAAGTTATTAATCTTTTGCAGGTATATAATATTATCCATTTCTTGAGTGAAGTAATTTCTGGGATATGATTTGATTGGTTGTGTGTGTATCAGGTGAGGTGGACTGTACCTTGCAGTGAAGCTGATCTGCAGCAGCTGCTTACATGATGGTTGGTCCCCGAGAAATTTCAACACACCAGAGTCTGGACTCACTCTGAATACTTCATTGCCAGCTTCAGCATCTAGACACAAAACATAAGCTCAACTAGATGCAATGTAATTACCATGATTGTAAAGATCAGATGATTAAAACAGGATTACAGCTGCAATCTGTTACTACGGCAACCTTGTCAATGTTAATGCAACTTCATGATCACTCCACAACTGCTTCATCCAAAGCAAGAGCATTTTACCTGTAAGTGCGGTCCAGAAGCTACAGGAGCCACCTCTGTTGTAGAGGTAGACCTCTTTGACAGTTGTTTGTCCAACAAAGCAGGTGCCAAAATCCACAGTGGAACTGGAAAGGTGCAGTGTCGGTAATGCCAGATTAGCATAAAGGGACACTCTCTGAAATAGTCAAACAATAGTGTTTACAACATGGTTACTTACAGAGGAAATTCAGTTGAGACTTCTGAGGCACATCTGCTTGTTTGGCTACAAAAGCTCAGATATCAAGAAGAAAGCTTGCTTCTGGTTCACAGTTGTTTTGGTTTGGGGTTGGTAAGTTTATTAATGTTTTTAAAGGAAGTCTAAAGCTCACCAAGGCTGCATTTGTTTGAATGAGGCTATTGTTCCAGGACAATATGATTCCCACAAGCTGATTTTATTTATTTTTTTTACCCATCATCATCTTCAAATGCAATAGCCTTGAATATTGCCTTGAAATGACAGCTCCATCATTAAATACCAGCTTTATGAACCTCAAAAATTGCATTTTGTTCACTGACTGGTGTATTTTAGCTATTTAAAGGAGCTTAATGTAGTCTGTACACACCTGTATGCTGTTATTACTGTACTCAATGGTCAAACTCTGCTGAAACTGTAGTGTCCTTTCTCCAGCATCATTGCACAGAAGAGTAGCCGAGGGCTGATCATCCGATTCCTCACATGGTTCATTCAGACAGGTCAGGAGTGAAGCTGAATTATGGAAAGCCACCTTAACCTGCAAATTAAAATTATTATTAAATCACTTCTGTGTCAGATTGAAAAATACCACAGATTTATCATAGATTCCTACAGGGACAACGCAAAAAAAAGCTGAAATCCAAGAGCAAAGAAACAATATGACCTGCAAGATTTGTTTAGGCTGTAACAGAAGTGTTGTTTGCTCATCTCCTGGTCCAGAGAGTCCTGTTGTGTGTCTGTGAGAGGGTGAGCTGCTGATCAGTTTAAGGCTCTGTCGGGGCAGCAGCACTGAGAATGGAGAGTGTGTGCTCAGTCTAAAACTCAAGGCCATATCCGTATTGTTCTTCAGCTGGAACGTCCGAGTTATCCTGGATTCCTTCTAGAGTCCAAATGGAAAGACAAAAAGGTGCAGATAAACCCTCCCATGACCAAGAGGAAATGTCATAATTAACTTGTCTTTGATTTGGATGCATATTGTTTGTTTGACGTGCACCTGTGTGTGTGATGCTGAGTCTAGTGTATCACTGGCAGCTGCTGTGAATTCCAGTACGTCTGTATCCTCTGCCATCTGCACCGACAAACTAAACACACACACTGATTTACAGTTGTTTATATATAATGTATTTATTTACTTGTATGAAATGCTTGTGGTAGAAGCACATTGAAAGATTTTACTTTATACAGATATTTATATTTGCTAAAATTTACGTACGGGCATCACTAAGCAGTTGCTACATGAATATACTCTATGAATCCAAATTAAATTTGTAACTCACATGGCAGGTTTTACAGTAGCCTGCATGTCCAGCCTCAAAGGTTCTAGATCATAACCCTGGGCTCTCTCCACTTTGCCTGGAGTTAATGATGCAAGCTACAAGATAAATAATAGTGATATGACACTATCTTGACTGTAAAACTTATTCTGTTTTGAAAGAGATGCTAATGTAACAGAGTCTGTATAAGGTTACGTGGACATGATTAACATACCTTAGAGTCCAGGTTCATGAAACCCAGAGCATAACCGATACAGCTTTGATTGGTTGAGCATGACAGGATCAGAGGAGTAAATGACACATGAATGGTGCTACTGCCCCCTGCTGGAACGACCTGTAATAAAGTACATATTAAAGGGTTAGTTCATCCATAAATGAACATTCTGTCATTAATTACTCACCCTCATGTCATTCTAAACCAGTAAGATCTTTGTTTATCTTTGGAACACAATTAAAGATATTTTTGATGAAATCCAAGAGCTTTCAGACCCTTCATAGACAGCAATGCAACTGACACATTCCAGGCCCAGAAAGGTAGAAAGTACATCATTAAAATAGTTCATGTGACATCAGTGATTCATCCGTAATTTTATGCAGCTACAAGAATACTTTTTGTGTGATCTATTTCAGATCTATCAATGACAGAATTCTCATTTTTGGGTGAACTATCCCTTTAAATGCCTTTTTCCCCATCACACATTCCCGTCATTAATGTTCTACATCCAGATATGGAAATAAAACACTGGAATCTGAAACAGTAGTGTTTCCCATAACCTACAATTTGCTGTGGAGTGATGCAGTATGGGTAGTCAGAGACGTTCCCTTCATGAGGCTTCAGAAACACAGAAAACAGCTTCTTCACTGGAGCCAGAGACCTAGAAGGGCTTCTGCCCTCCTCTCTATCACATTCTTCCTCATTCTCTCCAAAATCATCCTACAAAACAGAAGAAAAAGTTGGACCTTTTTGTTTGTGTAGTGAAGCTGCAGCAGAAATATCGATTTTGGGATGTTACTATGAAAACTAAGCCTAGACTCACAGATTTAGTCATGAAAGTCGAGCTTGTTCCTTCTCTGCTGGGGGTGTGGCTGTCATCCCATGTGGGCGGGAACATGACAGATGAGTCCAGCCCTCCAACAACCTCATTGCCATCGGCATCCTTCAGAGGAAAGGGCTCACCACATGCAACCAACAGATCTATCAATTTACTATCACCGACCTCCAAGTTGTAGGTCACCCAATCCATACGGATATCTGAGAGGTTTTAGAAAATGACTTGAAGTAAGTACTTTTGTAAACTTTATGTATGTACATTTGTGAACTTGATGTGGTGAATGGCTTACCGTATGGACTGGTGTTAATGAGCCGTAAAGAGCGTGACACAGTGTCTCCTCCAGAAACATGGCTTCCAAACCTGTCAATCATAAATATCAAAGAACAGTCTTTGCATGTAAACTGCAACATCTTATGCATCCTATAATACACTGACCGTATAATCGGACCCTGGTTCTGGTTGTCAGGCTGTGGTCCAATCATCTGAAAGTAAATTGGGCAGCCCCTCACAGACATCTTGATAGGAATGAGAGCTGTATCTAGATCTCCAACCTGAAAGAAACGTTGAGTTAGGATTCACTGTAACTCAGCTGTTTGATTTGAGAAAGGCAAAATATTTTTAATGAAATAAGAAGTTTGATTGTTTTGTGACATACTTTACATATGAGATTGTCTTGATAATCTCCCCACATATTGGTGAAAGCAGTGATATTGATGGTTTGAGTCTCAAATGGGCAAAGAATCCCACTGTTCGGTTTAACAAAGAATGCTGCGCCTCTTCCATGGGAAAGAAGACAGTTTACAAATTCTGGAAGTAAAGAAAGAAAATGCTTTTTGACTTTGCTGTTTCACTTTCACTGATACTGAAGAGCACAAAAGAGTAGGTACCACCAACCATCATACGCTTTCTGCTGTAATTTTTTGGCCTGGATAGAATGAAGAGGTGCACCGCTCCTGGAAGGAAAGGCCAAAGTGTCAGGTAAAACAGTTTTTTTAATAGTATTTAATAATAAATAAATCAAATAAAATTTTAAATAAAAAAAAATAATTAAATAATAATAAAATTAAAATACATAAATAAAAATAAAATGTAAAAAATTAAAAAATTAAAAAATAATTATTTAAAATAAATTTTTAATACATATTATATAAAAATAAATTAAATTAAAATAATACAATTAATGATTCTCAATTAAGCTTTAAACAATTTGTAAATCATTAAAAAATATATTTTATAATGTTACACAACATTTAAAATGTTTTCATTTCTATTTCAAATAAATGTTGTTCTATTCATCAAAGAATCTTAAAAAAAAAGTAACAGTTTCCACAAAAAAAAAAATTATGTAACACAACTGTTTTCAACATTGATAATAAGAATGTTTTAAAAAAAAAAAAATGTTTTCTGCAATAATGATGCTGAAAATGTAGCTTTGCTATCAAAGGAATAAATTACATTTTAAAATATAAATTAAATTTTAAAATGCATTAAAACACAAAACAGTTATTTAAAGTTGGAATGATATTTCGTATTACAATAAATACAGCATCAATGAACATAAGACACTCCTTTTAAAACATTTTTAAAAACCCAATGCAATATTAGGCTAGTAGTTAATTAGAAAATTAAATAATTAAATAATATTTTGGTATTAATACAAAAACAATACAGCAGAATCAAGATACAGGATGTACTGTACCTTTCAGAGTTTTCATCCAGTTGTGAAGGACAATATCCAGTAAAGTACTCTGCTTCAACAGTGAACAGAGCAGTAATAGCGGTGTCATTAGTTATCAGCAACTGCCTTTTGATAGATTTGCCAATGACAACTGGCTCGTGCTCACTGAAGTCCAGTGTGATTGGTTGATGATCAGCATCACTTGAATTAGTACTAAATATACAGCAGAAAAAAAAAGAGGTTGATATTGCAACCATTGATTGATTTTTTAAAAAAAAAGACTAAACAAAGACCAGGGATATGTGAATATGAGGTAAATGTGGCTTTACCAATCAGAATGCAGTGAGTAGGAAATTCTGAGAGGTTTAGCTTTAGAAAAAAATCCCAGCAATAATGGACTCTCCATTCCTTTTACTTCACAAACTGCAGCCACTTTAGTCAGTTCCTCCTAAAAACATAAAAACACATTCACAGTACTGTTTGCACTGGAGCTGTTATATACTGTTTATGTTAGGCTGTGGGTGTTCCAGTACTACAGTAGCAGTACTTACAACAGTGTGAGCGGTGAATGATACAGACACTTCTGTCTTGGCATTGGGCTCCAAAGTGCCTGCAGAGGGGCTGAAGGTTGCAGAGCACAGATGAGCTTGTGCACCTCGGAGCTGAAAGGAAGAGAACACCTTGAGAATGACTAAACGTATTGGTCCAGCCTATACAATTTCACAACATTAAATCACAGCAATACTGAATTTATGAGTTTTCATCTCATGTAACCGTATATGATTTTAAACTTATTTTTTGTTTTGTATAAAACTCTTTTATGAAGAAAAATGGCTGACTTTATTGTCTGTGAGTGTGACCACATTACAATTCAATAGCATGTTCTTTCCAAAGTATCAACACTGGCTAGGGTTTTTCGAACAAGATAAAAACAGTTTGAGATAAACACATTACGTTAACTGTCTCACCTTGCTCCAGGTGAAGTCGGCTGGCAGCAGTGTTTGGTTAAACAGGGTAACGGTGCTCATCTGAGGAACACCTATATATAGATCAGTCAACACCAGCTCACAGCTCAGCAAGCACACCTGAGGAGACTGGACGACTGCTTGTACAGAGACGTGACTGAAGACAAACCAATGCACACCTTCACTCAAATATGTGACACAACCAATAACTGGTAACATTTTCTTAGTATTCTTTTCTTGTAGTCCAGACACATATGACAAAGATATGTCTTATTTCCTCACCAGCCAGTGCCGTTGAGTACAGTAAGCTGTAAGACCGACTCAAAACGCTGGCAGTACAGGGCTCTGAAGACCACATCCACACTGCAGGACGCCAGGGGAGGCAGCACACCATTATTTGGATTCATATACACCTGAACACAGACACATGCAAATAAGGATACAAAAACAGTCCACAAACATCTGTGTGCTGATTTATAATACTATTAATATTTAATAAGAAGCGTAGATGGGGTGTTGTACCAAGCCATTGATTGGCGGCTTTGTGTTGGACAGCTCCTCTAGGCTCCAATGGGCATCTAGCAGACTGTTGTTGGTGATATCGATGGAAGAGATGCCTTCACTTCCCATTCGCAGCAAACCAAAATCCAGACTGGGCACATTCACTGAGCAATGCGGACCCTGAAGCACCATATTAAATATAATTCATTTGAATGAGATATCATTTGCTAATGAGAACATTTGTGATGTCCTCCACACAGCATATTGAGTATAAATCATAGGGAAATGGATTCAAACACCTTAAAGGTGACCTCAATGGCCAGTCCTATAGTTTTAGGATGGTGCTGAATGTGACACTGCAGGGTGGAGGTAAAATGACCTGGATTCTCTCCAGTCAGAGCCAACTCCATATCGAAACACTCATTCATCTCTGTAAGCAAGCACATGTTAGAAATCATTTATTTATTTGTTTTGTTTATTATTGAATAGACTTATACACTACTGTTCAAGTTTTTTTTTATGTTTTTGAATTAAGTTTCTTATGCTCACCAAAGATACATTTATTTGATCATAAAATACAGCAAAAACAGAAATATTGTGAAATATTGTTACAATAACTGTTTTCTATTTCTAGATATTTAAAAATGGCATTTATTCCTGTGATGGCAAAGCTGAATTTTTAGTATCATTACTAAAAACTAATGCTAACCCTGGAACAACATACAAAACTTCCAAATTCTGCTAAATCACAAAGTTTAATCGCAATCGCAAAGTTTTAATCTCAACATATAATCATTGCAGTTAATAGTGTTCACTGTCTGTTTGATTATGTGTAATTTGTAACTAACTGCATGATTATGACTGTACATTTCTGCCATAGTCACCACTTATAACCTACTCCTAAATTTAATGTAGAAACTTAAAATTTTCTGTAAAGCTACTTTGCAACGATTTGTATCGTAAAAAGCGCAATACAAATAAACTTGAATTGAATAATGAATTGAATTACTCCAGTCTTTATTGTCACATGATCCTTCAGAAATCATTCTAATATCCTGATTTGGATGCTGATCAAGACACATTTCTTATTATTATTAATGTTGCAAACTGTTGTGCTGCTTAAGATTTTTGTTGAAACCATTATAATTTTTTTCAGGATTCTTAGATGAATATAAAGCTCTGAAGAACGATATTGGTTTTATTAATAAATAAAAATAGTTTTTAACATAATGCCTGCATTTACTGTCACTTCTGATCAACTTTATGTTCCTTCATACAAGTATTAACTTCTTTAAGAAAATCTAACTGACTCCAGATGTTTGAACAGAATATCTGTTTGTTCATACATTATTTACTGATACACACTGCAATGCTCTGACCTATTTCTCCTGTTGAAAGCTCCACTTCAATTACATGACTGTCAATAATACGCTCCCATTCAAAGTGAATGACTGATTTGCTGTGGTTCCACATCTAAAACACACACACACACACAAAAAACATACACATGACTGAGCTTCAAAAACATTTTATGATGTAAATAAAGGAATTAGGAAAGAAGTTCAGAGTCATTTTGACCTCTGGACCCAGCACTACCTTAAATCTCTTGCGGATTGTGTTGTGTATGTAGGTTCCCCCTGGTATTAAAACAGCATACGGCTCAAGAAGAATCTTATACGGCTCAGCAGAACCTTTCACTTCAACCTCTAAAACGGTCACATCATTTACATGGAAACCTGTGTCGAGACACGTCCTGCAAATCAACACACAGAGGTTTTTATCCTAAATTAATTGTAAATTCAAATCTCAAACAGTAAGTAAAGTTCATTTTACCCATCGTCACCGATTCTGGTATTATAACTAACACACATAAAAAAAAAAATGCATACAATCAGGTAATCTTTCAACTTAGACAGATAGAAAATTACTGTTTTTAGTATCATTGATATACTACTATGGTTTTCGCTAATACAGTTTTATAGTTTTTGAATTAGATTTCATTTTTATAGTTTGCTTTCTTTTTGATTTTAGTTAAAGTTTTATTTATTTTATTGTGTGTTTTTGTAATTTTTATTAGATTTTTTTTTATATATGTCCATATACTTTTAGTTTTTAGTGTGTTTATATGTGTGAGTGCACATACATCCTTTGGACAGTATGTGAGTAGGAACTCATGTTCTTCTGCAGGGCTCAGAATGCCCATGACTGGAGTAATGCTGAACACACTGTCTGTATCAAGATGATGCTGAATGCTGGAGGGGTCTGGAGTCTCTCCAGGCAATAGATATTGAAGGTTGGGTTTCATGATCTGCCAGTGGTACGGGAGCTCCAAGTTTCTACACATAAATGGAAAAAATGATTTACAAACACACCAGTAAGTATCCGCTGTACATAGTATTCTGTGTTAACGCAGATGTGCACAGGTAGCTCACGCATTGTTTTTCACAACAACCATCTTCTGTAAGGTGGAATGTGGATTGGTTGGATTGAATCTGACATAATGGTTAGCTGTGATATCACACAACTCCCCCAATTCAGGCTGATCCTCTCCGCCTGATATTGAAACCAGCTCCACGGTGATCAGCTGACCTGTACCTGAGAAAATGTATTGAACATATAGACATATATCTTTTTGGAGATGTTGGTTTTAAATTTCAGACAAAAAATGACATACGTTTGCTTGAATTGATTTCCTACCTTGCAGGGTGATGTCCTTCACTTGGCAGTTGTCACAGACAATGGTAAAGTCCTGAGTAGAGATCTCAGCAGTTGTGGGGAAAAACACAACCTAAACATAAAAAACACAGAGTAGCAGAATACTGAATATCATTCAAATCTGAGCTGTATTTACTGTATGACTGTCAGACTGTATAAAACGCTGTATTCACAAGATCTAAAAATGTGCATACATTAGCATATTAATGTGTTTTTCTTTGCAAGTTGCTTAGGTGATGAACAACAAAATCTGCATCTTAAAAGAAAATTTTTAGAAGATCAGATAAAAAATCTGTTCTGCCAACCATTACTTATTTTTAATCATAATTACCATCACTAAAAGTTATAATGAGGGAATGTGTGCGCTATACCACCTAATAAAGATTGAGCCTGTTAATCAAATTAAAATAGAGAAAATCACATAGTGTAGAAGGTAGATTAAACTCATAAATTAGTATTGTGTAATCTTCTAGAGAATATATAAGTAATTTGTGTAAAACCGATTAACATCTACAGTGGTGGCCAAAATTATTTGAACACCTGACAGATCTGAAAATATTGACATTTTTGCCTCCAAAACATGATTTTATTTCATAATGTTCATGAAACATGCAGATGGTTGCTCTGAGCACAACAAATATCAGATGAAGTAAGTAATACTGTTCTTATCCACTTTTAACTTTATTATTTGGTATGTCCTCCTTTTGCAGCAATTACAGCAGCACATCTCTCTGGCATAGTGTCAATATATTTCCAGAGAACTTCAACACTAATGTTATCCCATGCCTTCTGCAACTCAAGCCAAAAGCTTTCCTTTGAATGTACAATAGATCTGTCCAGTTTTCCAGCAGATTCCTTCCGTCACAGGAAGTTCCGGCAATAGTTTGTTTTATGGGTACTGTAATGGCCAATTCAACAAAAACAACTGAAACCTCTTAAATATGCCAAAGTTTCTAATAATTTTGGCCACCACTGTATAAGGTTGAGTTGATTTGTGTGCTCTTCAGTCAGTACCATCTCACCTCTATGACAGTGGTCTGCCCAGGAAGAAGACCGAAAATAGAGGGACTGATGGCAAAGGGAGGCTGTTCTGCGAAAGTAGACTTCACTGCAGACTGAGACACACAGAATTATCACTCATGATGGTTAACAACATTCTAAGACAAAAGGTTAAATCCGCAATGTAAAGGAGGTGGTTTCTTCTGTATTGTGACGTACATCCAAGTGAAACAGTATTGTAAAAAGACAAAAACCTAGGATGGGGACTTGGTTCTATCTATAGGTTGTTGATTGGATGAATGGGCTGTGTTTAAAGTGGACTAAATGATTGGAGAAGTCCAGAAAGTGTGACCAGTCATTTCATCAATTTATGATATTTTAATTTAAAATTATGAGCTAAGAAAATGTAAAAAAAAAAAAAAAAAAAAAAAAAAAAAATATATATATATATATATATATTTTTTTTTTTTTTTTTTTTTTTTTACATTTTCTTAGCTCATAATTTTAAATTACAATATATATATATATATTTATTTTTTTGCTTAGTTCACAAGAAGTTTAATAACATGCTTTTAGAAAACAGCAAAATTTCATTTTCACTTTAAGCCGTTGTTTGATTTATATTGAAAAAGTACAGATGAAACTGAGTTCAAGAGTACAGAAGTTTATTTCAACCAGCAGAGTGTGTTAAGAAATTATGAGATTTATTAGAATTCATAAATAATAATTCTGTCAAAGAAAGGATTCTTAAATATGAACTGAATGAGATTTCATGTCAAGATTTGCATGCTTACCCTAAGGCTTGAGGCAGGCCACTGTTTCTTCGGCATTACACAGAATGTTCCTGCACTCAGTCCTTCATTCCGACATAAAACCTCCATAAACTTCACCCCTCCCACAAGGCAGTAACCGCAGTCCATAACAGCAGGCACTGGCACACGGAAAGAGGAGAGGCAATGATTCAACTCTGAATCCCTCATATCAATACAAGCCAAATTAAGGTATTTTTGAAAGTCAGTCAACATTGGACCCCATTGACTTTCATTGTTATTTTTCATTTTTAGGTGTACTATCCCTTTAAGATCTAGATGCTGAAATAGTTAAGTTTATTTTGACTCACAACTGAGTATTGGTGGGGGTCTGCGGGCCTCTATCGGTATAATGAGAGGATAAGGCATCTGTGTCTCCACAACCAGAACATCCTCATAATCAGCCAGAGAGTCTGGAGCAAAACGCACCATATACTGGCAACTCATTCCAGGAGCAACAATCCCCCCCTCACCAGGGAACCTGCCTGTAAGACAAAGCTTTATTACACAGTTTCTTACTTGATCTCAAAGCAGAAATTCACTGGTAGTAATTATTTCCCTTTTTTAACAGTAGATGTCACTGTGTCCCTATTCTCCTTTCTCAAGCTGCAGGGTAAATACCAACAATTCCTCAGAATCCTGTGATATTCAGGGTTATTTTAGTATCACTGATCTACTATTACAGATTAGTTAATATTTTAAATTAGATTTTATTCTTAGATTTTCTTTTTTTAATTTTAGTTGCATTAGTAATTTATTTTTAGTTTAATGTCTATATCATTTTTTTTTGGTTTAAGTACTTAACTTAAACTAAGTGCAAATGAGAAATGTTGCCTTGAAAACTAAATAAAATAAGTTTTTTTTATATGTATTTTATTTTATTACAGTTGTAGGAATAGTTCACCCAGAAATACATTTTGTCATCATTTAATCATTGTCATGTTGTTTCAAAACTGTATGAGTTTCTTTCTTTTGCTGAACAGAAACAAACACAGCCATTGACTTCCAGTGTATTTTTTCCATACTATGGAAATCAATGGCCACCAGCAACTGTTTTGAACATTCTTCAAAATATAAAAAGAAACTCATATTGTTTTGGAACAACTTCAACATAAATGATAACAGAATATTCATTTTTGGGTGAACTATCCCTTTAATTTTTGATTTTACTTGAAGAAATTATATATATATATTTTTTCATGGTTTTAGTTTTAGTTAACTCTAACAACCTTGACATTTCCTCTAGTAACGAACAGCTTTAATGTAAACTATGCAGAGAGAACTCCTGACAACATGAATGAGTCTTTCATGAGGTGAGCAGGTACTTTTTTCTTTAGACTCACCCAAACCAACAGAGAAGTGTGGGGTGGTTGGAGGCATCATTCGAATGTGACGGCTGGTCGCAGTCATGTTTTTGAGCTCCACCACAGTCTACAGAAAACAGAAGGCACTATTAGGAAATGAAAACATACTGAACTGGAAAGGAATCATTCAGAAGTGGCTCAGTAGGGAAAATCTAATGAACATTTACACTAGGGATCATGCGGTAAAAAGTAAAAACCTCACATTACTGATTAAGTCAATTAAAATAAAATGCAGTAAACAGTTATATTGTTTTTAATTCCATAAATTCCATGTTGTATGAATATAATTATTCATTAAAATGGACCAAAATAAATGAAATATAAGGTGCTTTTATACCTCATAGACTTGTCCTATTCTGTAGTCAGTGAAGAAGATGACAGGTGGATTCGCAGTGAAGATGGGAGCGAGACCAGGACTGAAGACAGAAAGAGAATTTTGTGACAATAATTTGCCATGTATGAGCTTATGATAAGTTAATAACCGAATAAATAAACAAAATAATTATTCTACTATGTATCCTCAGATGACATGCTTTGATCATTAAATACATTCTTTAAAAAATGCAGAGGTTTTGTCCTATAACATTCCATCAGTAAACTAGAATTATTCGTTAATTGACAGAATACATCTCTTCTCTTAGAAATTAACCACAGGAAAAGGTGTTTGAAAATATTAACCAGTCACAGCAACTAAAATCTATACTTTCCCATGAATAGTCAAATATATGAACCTAAACTCTTTGTGGATATGCTTTCTATCAGCTGCCCAGCCACACTTTATGAAGTACTGTATCTCATTCAAACTGAATCTTTTGTTCTGGTGTTGACCGCCAAGACGCATAAAACAGGAACTGCACAGAGCTCACTGACTCAAAATGCAGAAAGAGTCAGCTGAGGCATTTTGATAGTCTTGTGATTCTTTTGGCCGCTTTGAAGGGAAAAACCTCATTTAAATGGCCAGAGACATTTTAGGCCAGACAAGTGAAACAGGCAATGGAGTGATTCCAATTTAAATGTTCTCTTTGATTAGCACCCAGGGGCGCTGTAAGTTGGGGAATGTAAGGACGATTCCAAAGGCCCGGCGTTAGAGAGGGGAACACGATTTCAAAGGAGGGGGACTACCAAGACTGTTTTTTTTGTTGTTGTTTTTTGCCACGGGGAATGTAGAACGCAATTTATAGAGAGGGGGACCCCCCCACCACCACCACCACTTGGCATGCTAATGCTGATATTTGTTTTTGGAGACAATGAGGCTAATAAAGGGCAATAAATAAAAAACTTATATAGGCTGCACGGCTGATTACACTTGTAGAATAATCCATTCTGCTGGTTTGCATTTGCATGTCATGCTTTTCAGATGTCTACGTGAGCCATATGAAGAAATATATTAGAATACATTCAGGTTAGCATTTATAATACATGGCAGACAAAAGGGTGTGATCTGTTTCTTGAGTGTTCATGTGTATCATATTTCCCCTACCCAAGCTGCACAAATATTAAGGCAATAATGGCTGAATAAAGTGGACCAAAATGCAAACAATGCAACAACAAAGGACAAGTATTATAGGGATTATAAGAAAATTCATAAAGCGGCCTATTTGCTTTGAATTTGATTGGATATTGATTAATTAAAGGCACTATGTGTAATTGTTTGTTGACCAATGGAAGATGGGAAACCGGTTTAAAATAATTTATATACTATTTATACTAGCTAATTATAGAGGTTATAGAAAAAAATTATCAAATAAATCAATAGCGAGTGTCATTCTAAGTATGATCTTCCCAAAGAAAACACATATTGAATCAAAAACACAGGCACACCTCTCTCTGCCAGTGTTTTTCCTGCCCTTTCCCACATTCTCTGGCCTCTTCCCTGGCATGATTACAAACACACCCACAATCTGAGAATATAAGAAAAGGAAGCGAAGGAACCTCAGTAACTTCCCTCGGTCTTTGTGTTTCTGCAGGGAAGCCCTGTCTTCTGCCTGACTCTGAACGCTAGGCTTCTCCATCCAAGAGGCCTTATGCACCATACCTAGCTTTTGAGTTGAAAAATTGGAAAAATAACCATTTTTAACATTGTCTGTACTATATCATTTTAAATTATCCTGCAGTGTGACAAATTAATTTAAAAATTAAATATTTTGTATAGGTCTGTCAAATCAATTAATCACGATTAATCAGATCCAAAATAATAATAATAATTTATGTTTACATA
Source organism: Cyprinus carpio (assembly GCF_018340385.1). Lineage (NCBI taxonomy): Eukaryota > Metazoa > Chordata > Actinopteri > Cypriniformes > Cyprinidae > Cyprinus > Cyprinus carpio. The sequence goes on from NC_056620.1 coordinate 13,319,680, forward strand.
ATACAAGTGTGTGCAAATAATATAATTTAAAAAATACATAAATATATACATATATACATAAAACATAAACATAAAAATATACACATATAAATATTTATTAAAAAAAAAAAACAAATCATATACACATATATATAAATATAAATATATACACTGCACACACATACACTACATGAACACTAAAAAAAATATTTTGGGTGCGATTAATTGCAATTAATTGATTTGACAGCCCTAAATATAAAGTATATATACTATGTATAATATTTATAATAGTACAAATGTAAAAGTCCAAATATTCTGTTTATTTATTCAAATAATGAGTAATATTAAACTTACAAGTAAAATAATTAATAAAAGTGATGTAATAAAAAAACATGAAGGTCATTCTACTCCCTTTGATATGAGGAAAATGGAATAATGTTCAGAGGTACACCTCGCTGCCCTTGATAGAGCTGGACTCTGGAGAGGAAGGGAGCGTGAGTGTCTCCTCTGATTGTTCCAGCAGGCTCTGGGCCGTATGCGCAGGTGGGGGGAGAGGAGTGTAACCATCATCCTGTGGTTCGGTGCAGATGTGCATATTATAGGAGACAGTTGGCTGGATAAAGCCTGGAGTAACTGTGCCTGCAAAAAATGGGAAAATGACAGTATTATAATACGTAATCTGATTGTTTGAGTATGTTTTTACTTTATAGGTCAGTGAAATAATACCTTTTGGGGTTTTAACAACTGGGGTGTGCACTGTTGTATAGTCCAGTGGACAAATCAAGTTGTTGCTCCTGAGAAGCTCACTGTCCACACACCACTTGAAAGCTGATTTAACTTTGAAGACACAGAGGACTCTTCAGGGTTTTGATGTCATAAGATTACTAACTAACAGACCGACACACTTGATAGTAAAAGTAATTGTTGTTTAAATAAACATAACTAGAGAAACCTACCTGGGGGAAGACCCAGCTGATAGTAGGCCTCACCCACTTCTTCAATGATTCTGCTGTGATCATGCTCCTCCTTCGCAGCAGCTTGCAGTCGGGCCTGTATAATGTGCGTCTCCAGCATGTCAGCGTTCTGAATCCGTCTGTTGTATTCAGAATGCACCTGATAAAATCATAAAAATTCAATTTCAAAAGTATAATCTAGATAATACAAATCCGAAAAAAGAAGACCCAACACTAGGGGATCGGCAAGATTTTTTATATGAATGAATATAGTTTTTATTCAACAAGAATTAAAGAGATCAAAAGTGTTACAGTGTTTAAAAAATTTCTATTTTAAAGAAATGCTGTTCTTTTGAACTTTTTTTATCAATAAAAGAATCCTAAAGTTTCTGTTTCAGAAACATTTAAAACTTTTATAAACATATACATCACATTTTATAAGAGAGACTTTGCTCGGATGTGAAAAGAGGCACCTGCTGTAGCTCTTCCACAAATTTTTCATGGTAGTTGTTGCCTCCTCTGCGTGATTTACTAAGATTAGAAACCGTGTCCCTCCCAAACACCTCTGGGGTGTAAAGGTCGTTGAATATGCTGGCCAGTAGATGAGAAATGTCCTGTACACACAAAGACAGGTTTGTTTAATGATAGTTTAAATTACATAATTCCTAAAACATTTCCTATTACATAACATCTCATTTTGGGTTCAACGGAATACAGTTATACAGTTTGAGACAACATGAGGGTGAGTAAATGATGACACAGTTTTGCCAGTGTGACAAATGTACTACTAGTCAAACTGTTAAAATAAGTGTTCAGTAGTCATTCTCTTACCTGAGTTGTATTTGATGCTGGTTTGTGTCGGTTCATGGAGGGTTCAGAGCTCTTTAGTGCTTTTGGTTCAATTTCATCTGCCATTGTTTTAAAAACGTAATTTACACGTAATTTTATATTTTAAGCTCCGGCACGTGTGGTGCGTAGCGAAGGAGGTTTATGGTGATATTTTATGGAAACGTGCCATAAATGCTCACATGTCTCAATATAAAACGTAAAAGCAGAAATAATACATACACTAAATGCCACCACGGAGAAGTTCCCTTTGCTACATTGAGCGCCATGTTTGTTTAGGGCGTCGCCATAGTAACAGAGCGAGCCTCCCAGAGTAGCCTCCTGAAAGCTCTGTAACCAAAGCGATTTTTTAAATTATCTTAACAAAAGAGACATTTAAAACGGCAACTAAAACATTTGGACATTTAAACAAGAATGCATTTATTTGATCAAAAGCTTTTATCCAAAGCGACAAAATCAACAAAAGAGCAATGATATACAAGTGCTATGACAAGTCTCAGTTATCCTAACGCAATACACGTAGCAAGGGTTTTTTAATTATATAATAAATAAAAAGAAAACATAGAATAGAAAAATAATAGAGCAAGCTAGTGTTAGGTTTTTTTTTTTAGTAATAGAATTAGAATAGAGAGTGCTAGAGAGGGTCAAATAAAAGTGGAAGAGATGTGTTTTTAGCCTATTCTTAAGGACTCAGCTGCTCTGATTGAGTTGAACAGATCGTTCCACCAGGAGGGAACATTTAATGTAAAAGTCTGTGAAAGTGATTTTGTGCCTCTTTGGGATGGCACAATAAAGCGATGTTCACTTGCAGAACACAAGCTTCTAGAGGGCACATAACTCTGAAGTAATGAATTTAGGTAAATGGTTGCAGAGCCAGTGGTAGCTCTCTTTTGAACGTTCACTCACGTTATGTATGGGAATACTCCTTTTTTCATTTCTGCTGAAGCCTGATTTGTTCATGTTTGTGTAGCTGCACAAACCAATGGTGCCTCAGCCCGCCAAAGGGGGCGGGGCTGACTGCTATATAGTCGGTCCATAGCGCCATTCATCAGATTATTCTCCTTCAGCGACGAGGATCACTCTTCTGCAAGACGAAGCCTTAGAAGAAGCTCCAGCTCTGCTCACTGCCATGGAAGAAGCCGAAAACAGCGATGGAAGCATCACTGCAGGCATCCGGCATCCGGGTAAGAGCAAATTTCCTAAAGAGCAAATTTTCAGCGAGCGTTGCTTGTGGTTCATGCAAGGGACTCTTGCACGATGAAGACAGGCACAGCGAGTGCGCCACCTGCCTCGACCGCGCCCACCCAGAGGCTGCAACTCGCAGGTGGCTCATGATCTTTTTGCGAGAGCATGAGACTTTCCTGTCTACGCTCGCAGATCGTCTTGTTCCATCAAGGCGATCCCCTCCCCCAGGCCCTCCGGTCTTTTTCCTCCCCTAAAGCCTAGCTCACACTACAGGATTTTTAGCCCGATTTAGCCCCGATTTCCCCCTCCCGAGAATCGGAGCAAACATCTTGTCGAGCACCTTGATCAGTCCCTGATGATTAATTCGGAGTGTGAGGCATTCACTGATTGAATCTTGCACCTCCCGATCTGCTCGCACACAAATCGGGGCAGTCCCGATTATTATCAAACATGTTTGATATTAAGGATTTAAATCGGGATGATGATTGCTATATGATTACGTCAGTACTTTCATAGCCAATGCACAAAACCGCAAAACAGCTGATGTACGGCTTCGCTGGATAGTGGAGATAGAGGAACTGTTTCTTGACATTTTGTAGTAACACGACTGTCTGTATAATGTGTCGAAAATGCATCACAACCGTAAGGAGAAAGAGAAGCGCTGGAGTGGAATTGCCTCAGTTTTGAATGCACCAGGTGAGTACAGAAAGCTACTAGCACGCTAAAAAAATCTTTGACAATCTGCTGCTTGAGATAACGTGAGGCGCTCCCTCTGGCATGATTAACTTTAATGATATCTTGCAGTGTGTGATGTGCCACGATGTTCAAATCTTGTAGTGTGTGCATGTTTAATATTTGAGGGAAGAAAATCTGCAAGATTCTCCTTATGTGTGTGCTGCAACCAGATTTCAAAATCGGTTATGATTTTAAAACACCTGTAGTGTGAGCTCAGCTTAAGAGGCAAAAACAGTCCCGCCCTCCCCACATCCTCTCACGCCGGTATGCTTCTCACATGAGTACAAGCGCCCCTCTTCAGCTGCGAGCGGGCTGAAGCAGCCCCTCCCCCTCAAGTGCCGAGGCCAAAGCCAGACGCCTTCTCGCAAAGGCCGTGGAGGATCTGGGCCTCGAGTGGTCAGCTCCGGACAAGCCCGCCCACGGTTTATTGGATGAATGGTTTCTGCCAGAGACCCGCCAGCAATCCTCTCGCCAGCGTCCAGCCCCGTTCTTACCAGCCGTCCATGATGAGCTCACTAAGACGTGGCGAGCTCCCTACTCGGCACGGGTGAATCCCTCTACTGCAGCAGCTCTCACCACCGTTGACGGCGCTGACGAAAGGGGATACACCAAACTTCCCCCCCTGAAGGAAGCGATCGCCACACATCTGTGCCCACCATCTACCCTCGGCTTAAAGGGCCATGCAGCGCATCCATCTAAGCCCTGCAGGACCAACTCGGCTATTGCCAACAGGGCTTATGCAGCAGCCAGACAGGCCGGTTCAGCGCTGCATACAATGGCAATCCTTCAAGTGTTTCAAGCCAAACTTCTCCGTAATATGGACGAGTCTGGCGAAGAGCACCAGGAGGCCTTTAAGGAGCTGCCCACAGCAACGGATCTTGCTCTGCGTGCTACAAAGGCCACAGTGCAAGCGATCGGCAAGACCATGACCAGCCTGGTGGTGCTGGAGCGCCACCTCTGGCTAACGCTGACAGAGATCAGGGACGCTGAGAAAATGGACTTCCTCGACTTGCCAGTCTTGCCGAAAGAGCTATTCGGCTCCGCTGTTCATGGGTTCACTGAATGGTTTTCGGAGGCTCAGAAGACGTCACATGCGCTGCATCACTTCCTCCCTAAATGCCCTGGCACCGCGGCTGCGGGCCATCAGAAGAGCCCCGCTGCTGAGCCTGCAAAGCCAGCACAGCATCAGCCTCAGTGAAAAATGCCCAGGCTAAAACAGCAGTCCAGGCCGGCGAAACGCTTCCCCTTCCCCAAACGTCAAGGTCCCCGCCCACGAGTTGTGCTGGACCCTGAGCCAACAAAGCCGTCCTGAGACACTAGAGAGGAAAAGGAGGGGCCCCGTTCTCGCCTCGGCCTGAACGCCCCCCAAAACAGCTCGCCTTCACTCGCCTTCACTCCTCACCTCTTCGAACACCTCTGAGAGACGGAGTTTTCAGCGGGTCACGTCCTGCAGGTGCAGCGTGTGCCCGAATATTTTACTGCTGTGATAGTGGACCCACGTCCTTTAAAGAGCAAAATTTCTCAACCTCTCTCAATCACTTATACGAACGTTGTCTCCCCGCTTTTTCAAGGCAAGCTCTCGTTCGAGAAAATAAAGCCTCTCTCCTCCCATTATATGGCCTGGGCAGCCATTCCAGGAATATCAAGATGGGTTTTAGAAACAATTCGACGAGGCTACTCGCTGCAGTTTGCTTGCAGACCGCCCCGCTTCAGAGGTGTTGTTCAAACTTCTGTCCCGAACAACAAAGCTATTGTTCTCCGGCAGGAGGTGCAAACACTGCTTGCAAAAGGGGCTGTGGAAATAGTGCCCCCAGCGAACAGCAAGAGAGACGGCGGGCTCAGACCCATTTTAGATCTCAGACATCTGAACAGCTCGCTTATGCACCGGTCGTTCAAGATGATGACGCTCAAGAAAATTCTCATGCATATTTGCCCCGAGGATTGGTTTTTGACTGTGGATTTGAAAGATGCTTACTTTCACATCCACATAGCCCCCCGTCACAGACTGTTCTTGAGATTCATGTTCGAGGGAGTGGTCTATCAGTATGCAGTCCTTCCGTTTTGACTGTCCCTGGCTCCACGCACTTTTACGAAGTTCATAGACGTGGCTCTGTCACCTCTCAGGCAGATTGGAATCGGCGTATTGAACTACCTCGACGATTGGCTGGTTTTAGCCAGATCAGAACGGGAACTGAACGCTCACAAAGAGCTGCTGCTCAGTGACTTAGAGCACCTCGGGTTGGTCATCAACCCACGCAAGAGCCAGTTGTTGCCCAGACGACGGACTGTCTTTCTGGGAATGGTTCTAGACTCCGCCCTAAAGCGGCCTCCTCATGGGCTTGGTCCAGCGGCATATCTATCAGTGAGATCTGTGCGGCCACCGGCTGGTCGTCGCCATCCACTTTTGCCAGATTCTATAACTTAGACATTCTATCTGTTCTATTCTATCTGTTTAAACTTCCCATGTGGGTAGTAATTTCTCATGCCCTCAGCTAAGCTCGGGGCGAGATAATGCCTAGGTCCCTTAGGGCCCTTATTAATGCTCTAACAGTGGGCTCGCAGAGCAGCATATAATTATTGCTCGTAGTGCGGCGTGATTGGATTCATTCCCATACATAACGTGAGTGAACGTTCGAAAGGGAACGCTTCGGTTTCTTAACATAACCTCGGTTCCCTGAGATAAGGGAACGAGCGTTATGTCACTTGCCACACTACAAGCTGCATGAATCGATGATCGTCGCTTCAGTCAAATGATCTGATGAATGGCGCTACGGACTGACTTATGTAGCGGCCGGCCCCGCCCCCTTTTGCGGGCTGAGGCGCCATTGGTTTGTGCAGCTACACAAACGTGAACAAATCAGGCTTCAGCAGAAAGTAAAAAAGGAGTTTTCCCATACATAATGCTCGTTCCCTTATCTCAGGGAACCGAGGTTACGTTAAGTAACCGAAGCGTTTTGTAGGAAAGCATTAATGACTTGAATTGTATGCAAGCAGCTATTAGTAACCAGTGCAAATTGCTAAACAGATGTGTGACGTGCATTCTTTTCAGCCCATTAAAAATTAATCTTGCTGTTTACAATAAAACATACAATAATATACAATAAAACCATGGTCAATTTCCTTAAGGGATTTCACATTATTACTGTATTTACTATAAAAATAAGTAAATATGTTACTGATATATATATATATATATATATATATATATATATATATATATATATATATATATATATATATATATATAATGATACCTAATGGTAAAGCCAAGTGGTGGTAAGTTACTGTAATGGTATACATATGCAACATGGCCAAAAATTATTGATGTAACGTTACCCAATTCAAAAATAACACGCACACCTCAACATACCAGAAGATCAGGTATGGGTTGGTAGTTTGAAGGGTGTGCTAAAAGTTGCCAGGCAGGATGATTTTCAAAGTCCCCAGCATCATAAAGCAAAGAGATTGTATGAGCTTTATTCTGTTGGACTTTGCTTCACACCCTACTTTGCTCTAAGCAAAATTAGATCATTCTTGTTCAGTTATTGTGAAGACAGATTGATTGGAAGTGTTCCTGTTATGTCCCATCATGTCACCAGATGCAGCACAGTCAATAAATCACTAATTTGTAACATGTAATACTAAACATATAAACAGCCTTTCATTTATGCAAAGTCCCATATTCAGATAAATCTACCCAGGAGTGGAACTTAAAAACAAAACAAGAAAACAAGCTGTAGCATGAAGTCTTACAGACCCCCATAGATTTAATCACTTGCATTGAAATGAAACATTGTTCAATCTGAAAACACTCAATGTAAATCAAAGACTGGCTTTTATTTCCTTACACCTATGATAAGACAATGTTGTGCTTATGAAACCCATCTATAGGATCAGATTAAGAATGCAACTGTAGCCAGCACTTAGGTTTTTATTCATTTTCAGTCTTTGAACAGCACTCTCAAGAGAGGAATTACAGGACAAGAGTGGAATTCTGAAGAAATGAATCAAACCCATCTATACCCTTACCAAAAAGTAGTATACTTCAAGTTTATTGTATTAAGTATACTTAAGTAAAGTTCAAGTATATTTAGACTTTTTGTAAGTATAAGTCAAGTATACTTAAATGTCATTTTAAGTATATTTCTGAGAAGTACATAAAGCCCATTTCTGAGAAGTACATAAAAAGTAAACTAAAAGCATACTTTCCTGTTTTTATTTTAAAAGAAGTATACTAATAGCACACTTGAATAAACTTCTTTTTCGTAAGGGATAGCCACGGACTAGAGCTCCTTTTGGAAATCACCCAGAAAGCAGACACGTCTCTGAATTAGGCTACACTTTAGTCGTTCATAATGGGTGGACAAAAATACAACTTTTCAGGGCATCGTTGAGAGAAACTTGAAAGACCAGTGTTGTTGTTGTGGGTGTTGGCGAATTCTCGATACTGCACTAGTAATAGGCGGGTTCCACACACACAACAGCGCATTGAACTTTCCCTTCAGTGGATGGTTTAAGACACGGGCTTTCCTCATCCCAGTCAGTATCTGGGCGGCTCTGAGTGGCTTTGGGACGCGAAAGGTATTTTTCCAATTGGAATATACAACAACTGAAAGAAAACGCTAAATAAAACAACAGAAAGAATCATGGAAGCCAATGGAAATGCCGGCAGATTCGGTAAGTTTTGCAGTGATGTCATGATGATTCTAGAAGTGAATACATTTGATTTGAAGAGTCAACAGGCAATTCATAATGGCTATATGAAGACCATAATGTGAACATTTAAATGTTAGCTACAATACCACATACTTTATACAAAGCAATTTACTCTGAAACTCAATTTGTAAGATATTTTACCTTGTTTTTAGCTTTCGCGAGGTTATTTTCAAAGTCATGTGGCGTGTAATGACATTATGACATTTTGTTTATTGTTGCACAGTCAGAACTGCTATTAAATGATGCATCATAGAACATTTTCCATAACTTCTGACTTGTCCTATGTCTGGGAACTTTAATACTCAGCTTTAAAAACAGATGCATGAGTTCACAATAAAAACGTCATTTATGAACATTGCATCTCACAAACAAATACACTTGGAGTTAATGTAGCTTATATATTGTATGCTTATATATAACATAACATATTATTTTCGTGGACCTTCCCTTACCAACACACATTCTGCATGACATTACCTAATGTCACGCGAGGATTCAACCAAAAGAAGGCGCCCTATGCCAAATTACATTTGAGTAAGTGATTCATCAAAGTGACTTTGAATCGGTTCCCTAAACGATTCATTTAGATTACGCTTACTGATATGTTCAAATCACATCTACTTAGATTCCATAGAGATTTTATGTTTATGACTTTAATAAAGCTATAAGAATACAGAAATAGCGAAATGGGTAACTGTTTATTAACGTTCTCTCTTTGTTAAAGAGTTTAACTCACAAGCTGAACTGAATTGAAAGACATGCCGCCACTTTTGGTCAGCAGATGTAGATATCCAGTTAATTCAGTTTGTCTCATTTAATACCGCTACGAGTCATGAAGGGAGTGGTTCGTTCAGCAGGTCCAGCCAATGAAATGCTCCATCACAACCCGCCTGGAATGCTGTCGGTTCGCGTTTTGCTCAGCAAACCTGCGCTTGAAACGGGAGAACTTCAGCAAACTAAATAGCTAGGAGTCAAACCAGACCGATTCTTCCATTTAAAAGATTCGTTCAAAACCAAAGATTCTTCCGTAAGCGAAAAGCCTCAACGGAGAAGCCAAGTTTGTAGACATCAGGCAAAATGTAAAGGTTACATCTACCAGGAGGACAAAAAATGGGTTTGTGTTTAAAGCAGGCTGAAAAACGGAACCAACCGGCAAAAAAATATAACACATGTTGTAATTACAACATTATATAGCTATTTAAATACCACAGTGTGTGCCATAACATGTCAGACTTACAGATGCGAAAACCTGAGATACACAGAGCAAGTGAATCATAAAACACAACAGGATGATTTTTGCAGGTTTAGAACCCGCCCATAGAAAGAGACTTGCAAACGTCATGGTTTCTCGCCTCATGTTATTTTTCTAGACAAACTAAGCCGATTACAGAGGCGGTCTCGTTGAGGAATTTCGGCCATGTCTTGTGTGCGTAAGCTTCGCAAAAGGACGAAATCCCAGGAGTTAGTTTACCAAGAGCAGTGCAAGGTCGTGGCACAAGAGAATGGGAAACGCATAGGTGGGTGTTGCATTTGTGTCGGGACGGGCGCTCGTGCATTAAATAGCCCTCCGTGGACTAAACTTCATGAGAGTTGTTTAGTCCCAGAAAGTAGCCTGAAGTTTCCTCCAAAACTGCATTTATAGTTTTTAGCAGTATTACTATAAAACCATAAAATGGGGTCTCATTTAAACTGTAAAAAGTAAGAGAAGAGCTCGTTCTCACTGTAAATGTTGTAAACAATGTAAACATTTAATTGACTGCGCAAGGTTAATAAAATTACACTTACCCCACATAAAGAATTTGAAATAGCATTAAGTTTGGTTTATGAAACCTGCACACTGATTATTAGATAAATAGCCTACTGTAAATGTGTCAACCAATCTCTGCTACATCTTCTTGCACAAGTCAGATCAAATCAGACTTTTTGTCTGCTGTAAAAAGCTGCACTCTAAGTATAAAGGATTAAAATGATTTAAACATTAAGAACATTTACAAAATACCATGTTGAAAAGTATGTTTATTTGCATGTCACAAACATCCATGACTGTTTATTTTATAAAAGTGTATGATACACTTTTTTAATATTTGGGATGAGGAATGAGTCAAGGGGATTTCCTGTTTAGCTTTCTGATGTTTTGCTGTATGTTAAATGCCATTCCAGCCAAATACAGCAGAGAAGATCTGTTTTGTTCACTTTTTCTTTTCTTTTTTTACTGAAAAAAGGATTTCACAACTCTTCCTAGGAAAGAATGAATGGTTCTGATGATTGACTTATCACAGTTTAATCTCTGGCTACCTTCTAGTGATAAAATATCAAGGTTAAATTAAGACTTCTCTTTCACTTTTCTATCTTTCCTGAAGAAAATAGTGGCACTCAGGGCTTTCTTAGATGGAAATTCCAGCTAAATGGAAAAAGCCTTGAGGAGTATGACAGTAGCATCAAAACACATGAAGTAACATTATGATCGTCATTTATTTTCCCACTTCCTTGCAGTATCCTGGAATTGAATGTATTTGAATGCTTCAATTGCTGTTTAGATACTTTTTAATAATCAAAATAAAGTGCTTTCATGATCATTTTAATTAAATTGAGGTTGATGCAAAAGAAAATTGAAACACGTGGCGCAGATCTTAAGCATTCTGTTGATAATGCCATTTAAACATTTGAATTCACTATCCAATATACGTGTTTAATACTATGCAGAGATGTAGTTATTGGAAGATTAATTGGTGTAAAATGGCTAAATGATGATAACTAACATGTTAACAAAAGATAGTATTTTGGGGCACAAAGTAGATGGGAGCTGTAAAGAAAAAAAAAAAAAAAAAAATCACCTAAAATATAAACATAGTTAATTCAGTATAAGAAAAAAGTGACGTGACATGACATTCAGCCAAGTATGGTGACCCATACTCAGAATTCGTGCTCTGCATTTAACCCATCCGAAGTGCACACACACAGAGCAGTGAACACACACACATACTGTGAACACACACCCGGAGCAGTGGGCAGCCATTTTATGCTGCGGCGCCCGGGGAGCAGTTGGGGGTTCAGTGCCTTGCTCAAGGTGCACCTAAGTCATGGTATTGAAGGTGGAGAGAGAACTGTACATGCACTCCCCCCACCCACAATTCCTGCCAGCCCGAGACTCGAACTCACAACCCTTCGATTGGGAGTCCGACTCTCTAACCATTAGGCCACGACTTCCCCAAAAAGTTGCGCCGTGTATCATCACCATAAGACCTTTGGTCATCTTCAGTACACAAATTAAGATTTTTTGATGAAATCCAAGAGCTTTCTGACCCTGCATAGACAGCAATGCAACTGACACGTTCAAGGCCTGGAAAGGTAGTAAGGACATCTTTAAAATAGTCCATGTGTTATCAGAGAAGAAACTGTTGAAAAAAGTAATTATTTTAGGTTTGTTTTGTTTTTTTTTCACACAAAAAGTATTCTTGTAGCTTCATAACATTACGGCTGAACCACTGATGTCACATGGACTATTTTAATGATGTCCTTACTACCTTTGGTGTGGTAGTTCCATTGATGTCTATGCAGGGTCAGAAAGCTCTCGGATATCATCAAAAAAATCATAATATGTGTTCCGAAGATGAACGAAGGTCTTAAGGTGATGAGAATTTTCATTTTTGGGTTATGTTTGCTGCTTTTAAATTGTTACTGATGTGAATGGGAATGCTTTTGAATAGCTTTATCCAGGTATTAGTGATCTCTCTCTCTCTCTCTGGCTTTTATTCCAGCAATGGCACAGCTGAAATCCACTTTGGAAATCATACCTGGCCCTGTTTCTGTAATTTCTTTAAAGCAATTAGAAGTCAGAATAGTATTTGAACTACATTTGCATTCTAAATACCTCTAGAGTATGATTTGAATGAGATGAAGAGGCACATTTTCCTAAATGTTAAATACCTCACCCTTTTCAAAAATGCTATAACTCTAGAATCAGTCATCAAAATAAAACCTTACACACAGAGTTTTCAGAGTAAACACAAGCAACCATTCCAGCACAGAATATTTTTTCAGCCTAATTGCAAAGGTCTTTCTGAAATCAGCTCAACTTTTTCACCATTTCTCCGCCTTCTGCTCGAGTGCAGCCAGAGCCTCATAAACAGCCTCTGTGGCAACAGCTCGTGAAAAAATGCCTGCAATGTTGTGGTTGTGCCCACACCCTTGGGTCACAGAAGCTGGAGATATTCATAATTCAACTGTTGAGCAAATTAAGCCCACCATGATAGAATTCAACCAGGTATATTTATCACTCTGATATCAGCACTATGATAGCTGGGGGACAACAGCTTTGTGTCTTATCAGGATGTTGCAGGCAATATTTTATCGTTCCAAATTTAGCCACTCCTGAAAAGGAAGTGAAATTTATTTTATGGAAAGACTGATCTTTTATTGCAACATTGACATGAATTGACTACAAACACCACCCATGCACATACACATTTTTCCATATTGTGGTTATGTTTATCTTGTTCGATCCTAAATATTACAACACGGATCATATGGCTATTTGGAAAGTGAACTGGGTATATTATTCATATATATGCTGATTTGCACATATTTAAAAATGTTGAAAACCGTTGTGATGCTTCATAAAACTGTGACAGTTTTTTCAGGATCTTCTTTGGATATTTGTATGTGTATGCAAAATCAGTAAAGACTATTTCAAAGCCATAACTCAAAAAACAAATATAATGTTCTGCTTATGGATATCTTTCTATACGTATTTAAATAGATTTTTTTTTTTTACTGTTATAAATGTGAAGCATACAATCTCTATGTATTAACACAATAATCTCTGTGAGTGATGCAAATGATTGTATTGCTAATGTTTACACTTTCAGCATTGTGGGTTTGTGGTTTCAGCAAGAAAAGATAACCACAATATCGTTGCAATATGGAAAAATGCTGTGTGGGTGGATGTATGTGGTCAATACGTCTCAGTTTTATCTTTCCGACTATGAGTACTATTTATGATACTTTAATAAACAGTCAAAAATCAATACATTACTGTATAAACTGAATATAATAAGGCATAATGATATACTGTTTAGTGTTTATATTGTTTAAACTTAAAAAGTAGAAACTAGTTACTGAAAGGGAACAATTCTAGGAATTTACCAACAATTGGAATGGTTAAACATATAATTTATTTTCATGAAAGTAAAAACTCAATGATTTGGAGTTTATAGTGTGTAGATATACAGCATGAAAGAGTATCAAAGAAAATTGTGGTTCATTTACAGTAACCTTTACCATACTTATAGCTCACCCAGCAGGTTTTGACCTTGAGCAAAGCCGTGTAAATTCTGCAAGTTCATTTCTGCTTTTGTCTGAAGAGAGGTGTGTCAGGGCATTGGAATTAATGAAAGAGTGCATGTAATCTTTTTAAATAGTTTTGACCTGAATCATCATTGACCCCAGGTATTTTTGACTTTGGTTCTATATTTAGACTTCCAAAGTTCTCATAAATTGAGATACTTTGATGGTGGACTTTGAAAATGTTATGACCTTTGTGAACTCCATTCGCACTGATGCATGAACTTGACATTTTCTTGACCTTTAGGTCTGGAGGGAGACCCAGACCTGCAGTTTTTGCTGAAAGGTGGAGACTTACTAAAGGTGAAGTCCAAGTCATGGAGAAAGACCCGCTTATTTCGACTGAATGAAGACTGCAAGACTGTGTGGCAACAGACCAGCAAGACTTTCAAGAGTGACTCCAGCTGTAAGTGTCTCTGCTGTCCCTTAATTCAGTGTCTGTTTGAAAGAGGTGAGGAAAACAGGATTTGGTTATATCATGAAGAATCAGATTTTACTCGAAATAATAGATCTTGGTATAATAAGCAAAACACTGTACAGTTATGAATACAACTAAGCTGCCAAAACAACTCATTTTATATTGGTAATTTTGATCAGTGGATACATAAAGAAATGTTCTGTAATCAAATATTTATTTATATTATAATTAATCTGATGGAAAGTGAAAGTAAATACATTTACATTGTTACAAAATAATTGCTGTTCATCAAAGAGTCCTGTAGAAAATGAATCAAAAATATTAAGCAGCATTAATCAGAAATATGTTATGATTTAAAATATTTTAAAATAGAAAACAGTTAACTATTTCTATTTTTACTTTATTTTGATCATACACACAATGTGTGTTTGTGTGTATGTATATGCAATTATCATATATAATAACTTAATACAAATACCTTATAGAAACATGTTGTTTCCTGATGCACTGTAATCTAATAACCTTGTATAATTTCCTTTCAATAAATGATCTCATGCTGACATCAGCAAGCCTCACATCAAATGGCTTTCCTGTAAACCCATCTTTTTAGTCTGGAGCTGTAAACAAATGTGACCCTCTCTGTGAAATCCAGGCTAAAGTCTCAAAACCTAATTAAGAGATAACAAGCATCAAAGTTTGATTTCAAACCATTAATTTTACAATGATTTAAATCTTTGACAAGGCCACACTCAGTGTTAAAGATATCAAGGTTACATTTTCACAGAATGATCTTTACCTTATGAAAGATGATTTTATGTAGAAGACAGTAAATCACACACACACACACACACACACACACACAAAGACTTTAGCTGGGTTTTCACAGCCAGGGTCACAAACAGTTAGACCTGTCCTTCACTTTCCTCCACAAACATTTTTACTGCCTGCAAGGCCACAAAATGCTTTGAGTTGGGCGGAAAGGAAACATCTCTGACAAAATGACCAGAGAGGAGGGGAACAAAATTTTGTGATGATATTAAATCTTTTTCCCACATGTTGTCCTCTTAGCTTCCGGCCTGGTTCCTCCTGGCCAAAGGCCTCGGATCAGACCTCTTTATCTGCTGTCTGCCAGACTGTGGCTGCCTCCTCTTTGTCCTGCATGTGAAGTAAACCAGGACCAAATAAAATCAAAGGATTCTAGTGAAAACACCAGATATCAGCAGGGAAACCCTCTGGTCCTGTTCACATGATATTTTCAGCCATTAGTTGGGTGTTTTGACAGGCTTTTAACTCCCTTTGGCCGGGAATGATGATTAGATGGATTGCACATGTAGTCGAAGCATTCTGGCCTCTTTTTATGTTCTCAAAACAATGACATAAATGGTTGAAAATGTACCTCAAACATATATTAAGCAAAGTAGGATTTTTCTATCGATTTTTCTGTCATCGTTTAAATGCGAGAAGACAAGGGGATCATGTTTTTAAGCACAGGAAGTGAGGTTTTTATTATCTTATACTGATGATGCCAAGTTTATCTCAAGTTAAATGGACTTGAAAGGGTGGGAAACAAACTGAGGAAACGTAACGGATTGTTTTTATCAAACATAGTGCTGATGCAGTAAAACTATCCAGAAATGGGACAATGACCATGTTCGTCTTTTAAACCCTGTTGGACAAAGACAGTTTGAATAAAACATCAACCTCGCTCCTATGTGATGCCCCGTTTCATAGTTTGACGCTATTATCTGTACAACAATGAACAGATTTTGCCCTTGTTTGTCATGGGTTTATTATTCCCGCCTCCAGCAGAACACAATGAGAGGTCACATGGTCAACATCCCACCACTGTAACATACAACCGAGGTCATATGAGGCAAAATCAGATTGGTGAGAGCCCTGATATGTGTTTAAAAGCTCTTGCTAGCACCTCACAGATGCTATTTTTATTTTACACTAAGTATTGAACTTTACTGCCTACAATAGTTCCTCCATCAATTAGGCTCAAATAGGGCGGCTCAGAGGATCTGAGAAAAAGCACCTGACAGGACGTATTTTGGAAATGAGAAGTGTGTAATCTCTGCATCATCATCACTCCATTAAAACATGCACCATTAAATCAAAAAAGATCATACACTTCATCTTAAAAAAGATGTTGGTGCAATTATTAACCTAAATGTCACTGTTTTCATCTTGAAATAGTATTTCAGACACTGTATTTTCTATAATACATGAGATGTAACAATAATTATCTGACAAAAATCAGAAAACAGAGGTCAGAATTTGGCCGAGCACAATGTTTCCTTTCTGTCAGCTTGTTTGAGTGGAATCTGAAGGATGCTAGACTTGCTTTTGACACTGCTTTCTTTCACCAGTTCACTTGAGATTGGGTGTTATCCAAATAGTTCTCCTACAGTCCCCATATTTGTCTTTGTGAGCGTGTGCCACGTCTAAAACAGCTAATTATCTCCAGCTGTGCTTTTTCAACATTTTCCACAAATACTGTACAGAAAAGGGTGTGAAGCTCTTCTTTTTCATCAGATGGTCAGTGAAAGAAAGTCCTCAATCTTTGGAAAATGTTATACAGTACATCTATGTCAGAAGGTTCAATGACGTTTTACATTAACTAGATACAGTTTTACACCTTTATTTGTTTGATTTTGTAATTTTCTATAAACTTTGTAATGTTCTTTTTGGCATTTTCAAGAAACATTTTAAATACATTGATAAAGACCTATAAATTTACACAGAAAATTCTAATTAATAATACAATTAATTAATAGCAATACATTTTTTATAAATTAGTTAAGTATTAAAAATGAATTCAATATAATTTAACATCAAAATTATGATTTTAGCAGTACAGTCGAGAAGGTCAAGACTGCAAATGGGATACAGACATTTTTAAAAACAGCTACTTTTAATGTTAGACTAGTTTTATAATACAGAACAGTTTATCTAAAATATCTAATAGATCGCAAAAAATCAAAATTGTGCCTTTTCTGTTTTGTCACGTGTCTTGAAGTGTACCATATTCATGGCAAGTGGCTTCTCTTGTGTTTGCTCTGTTCCAGTAGGCTGAGTACACACAACCCAACCCTGATCTGATTCTTCACAGAAAGCCATCTATTGTCTTATTGGTTTATTTAGGATCATGGCTTCATTGCAAGAGAGATTTCCAAAAATCTCACTTGTGTCTTACTTCTAGTTAGAACAGTTAATCAATCTATTTGTGCTCTGAAGGGTCAATTAAACTCTAAACCTGACCCTGTTCTGTTAACACAGTTCCAGACAGCCCTGTGTGTATACATCTGAACTATATAATACATTCCTCAGTTTATTATTATAGCACAATACATAAGATCTGAGAGGAACAGAGCTCATTTTGTGCTGTTTAATGTTGTGTTTGTTTAACACTGGGATAAAAGGCCAGAGGGCACAGGAGGAGACTGATTGTGATGCACAGCTGTGTTTGCCAAACACGTTTAATAATCGTCAAGTAGGGTGACACCACTGACGTTATCAGCTTCTTATCAATGTCTGACGTGATGCCTGCATTAAATTTAATATTTCATACAGCAGTGCTGTGCCAAGATTCTTTGATTGAGAAATCAAGATTATTCAAGTATCTCGCGTGTTAATGTTCAAGTTGAATCGACAGGAATTTACTGAATTAGAATGAATTTAACACAGTTGCAGAACTGTGCCATGAAATGTTATGAAATCAATATTAGTAAACTGAATATATTTCAAGGTGGAAATAAGTGTTTCTCCATCAAAAATCTATAAAATGAATTAAATTGATAAAATATAATGAAAATATAAATGATCAAATCTAATGAAAAGTTCATGAATTAAATATAAGGGAAATTAAAAATATATATATAAGAATGATATTAATGAAGAATTTATATCACCTTAAAAGTTAACTAAAAAATGAAACAATTAGAAATTGTACAGCAGTTATATACAGTTTGACTCTATAACATTTAATTCCATTCTGTGTAATTAAATTTAAATAAAAAAAATGCGAAATCACTGCGCTCAACCAAGACTTCAGGTGCATAGATCAGTAAAAATCATAACGGCTTCAAATGAAAAAGCAGGATCCGCACTCACTTGTATACCTCTTAATGATTTTTTGATTTTTTATTCTTCAAAAAGCACAAATAGATCTTATCCATAAATCCATTTGTGCTTCTTGCATAATAAAAAAAATCCAAAAATCATTAAGAAACATTCAAGTGAGTGTGGATTCTGCTTTATTCAATTCAATTTCTATTGGAATTACAATTCTGTTTCCTGTTTGCTCAATTTAAATTTCAGATTCATTACTGAACTGCTTACAATCCTCTTAGAGATAACATAAAATCCCTAAAATCTTTCAAATGGATGGACCCTCTTGCACTTCTGTGTCTTTTGGTGCTTTGGAAGATTTTAGATGTCAAAATATACTCTTGAAATAAAGCAGCACTCCATGTAAAGACCTGCATATCAAACAAGCCTAGAAATAATGTGTCTCTTTGGCTTCAGGCTGTTGTTTTGTCGTAAATCACCGCCTCAGATGTTTCTCTCATCAATCCGCAAACAGAGTTCTTGTGAAAGGCAGATTTATTCCAGAAAGGTTCAAAATGCAGTCAGAGTGATAATGTCTCTTTTACAGTCAGTCTGGAGGACATCGATTCAGTGCGGTATGGCCGTCAGACTGAAGGGCTGCAGAAGTACACTGACTCCTCAGTGGAAGACCGCTGCTTCTCCATCATCTTTAAAGGTCGACGGAAGAATCTGGACTTGATCGCCTCATCCAAAGAGGAGGCCAAGAGATGGGTCAGCGGTCTGGAGAAGGTCATGACTGGCATGCACAGCCTCAACCGACAGCAGAACAGTGAACAGTATCCTTAAACATCCATTCCACATTTGTCAGCACTGCTTATTGTAATTAAAGGAAAACATTGATTTAACATTTAGGTTACACATGATTTCAAAGTGACATTTCATATATACGGTTAAGGTTAGGTTTCAGGTTAAGGATGGTTGCTTTATAGTTTATAAAATAATTTTATACATAATTTACTGTTATTATTATAATAAGTACATGTAATATGTGTGACTGTCACCTCAAATTGATACTTTTTTGCACTAAAAGTACTACGTGTAAAATGTGTAATAAGCATTGATATAAACCTTTTTTATAAGTAGAAAAGATCTAGCTAGAAAACTGAAATATTCAGTCCTTACATCAGACAAAAAGCTGGTTCTATAACTGCATGCGCAAGGCAGACAAGAATGCAGACAACAAAATGTCCTTGAAGGAGTTGAAGCATTTCCTACGTCAGATCAATATCGAGGTGGACGACAGTTACGCCGAGATGCTTTTCAAGGTGAGACGCAAATCATAAATCTATTGTTTGCATTTTAACTTTTGTTAGAAGCTTATAGCCATTTTTTTGTTTAGATCACTGCTGGTCAGGATTATGTACGAGTCTACAAGTTATCTACACGATACCAAATAAAACAACATGTTTAAATTGCTTTTGAACTCACTGGCGCATTGAAGAAATTTTCAGAAAAAGTCTCCGGTTAACTGTCCTACAGAACTGTTTTATTTATTGATTGATTGATGTATTTTTTGCTATTTAATATTGCAGAAATGTGACACATCAAACTCAGGCACTCTGGAGGGATCTGAGATTAAACACTTCTACGATTTACTGACTTACCGGGAGGAAATTGATGTGATCTATGGAAAGTACGCGAGTACTAATGGACAGATGAGCTCTGGCGACCTGTTGTACTTTCTTCAAAATGAGCAGAGGGAGTCAGTGTCTTTGGAGTATGCAAAGAAGCTTATTGAGAAATATGAGGTGGATGAGACAGGTAAGCACACTTAAATAACCAAAAAGAATACATCAGAAAACTGTTACTTACAAAGATATTAATAGCTGCATTAATATGATACATTAAACTGATCAAAAGTGATAGTAAAGACATTTATGGTATTTTTAAACTTTCTATTTTTCACAAAAATATTAAGCAGAACAACCGTTTTAAATATGAATAAAAAATAAGTGCTGGCAAATGATTAATCGCGATTAATCGCATCCAAAATAAAAGTTTTTGTTTACGTAATATATGAGTGTGTACTGTATATATTTAGTATGTATATATAAATACAAACACATGCATCTATATATTTAAGAAAAATATGCTATAGTTTGTTTATATATTAAATATATTTATATATAATATAAAATATAATTATATAAATATATGTACGTGTAAATATTTTCAAAATATAAACTGTATGTGTGTGTATTTATATATACATAATTATTATAAACACAGTACACATTCATATAGTATGTAAACAAAAACTTTTATTTTGGATGCGATTAATCGCGATTAATCGTTTGCCAGCGCTAATTTTTATTAATATTTAAAATGGTTGTGATTAATCGTTGTTTTGAGGATCATGTGACACTGAAGACTGGAGTAATGACTGCTTAAAATTCAGCTTTGCCATCACAGAAATAAACTACATTTTAAAATGTAGTAAAAAATAAAATAAAATAAAATAAAAAAACAGTTGTTTTGGAATATTTCACATATTATATAATTTGGATAATAGAAGATAAACATTAAATAACAAACTATAAATACACAATAGTGAATTACCCAATCAAAACAGTAGGTGCATCATGTAACAAAATATAAATAACATGTATTTTTACAATACATTTTAGTATATTACAGTGTTTTTACATTTACCCAGCCAAACAGAACAAGTACATGAGCAAAGATGGTTTCCTGATTTACCTGAACCATGAAGAAGGCTCCATCTTTAACCCCGCCCACAAACCTATATACCAAGACATGCATCAGCCACTCAATCATTACTTCATTTCCTCTTCCCACAACACCTATCTGATGGAGGACCAGCTGAAGGGGCCTAGCAGCACAGAAGCCTATATCAAGTATGAACATGTCTGCTTTCACTAGAAGTCTCAACAGCTATGCATTAACACATTAAGCATTCATCCATAAGCAGTGTGAGAAAATGAATGTTGTCTTTTAGAGCGCTGATGAAGAGCTGTCGCTGTGTGGAGCTGGATTGCTGGGACGGTGCAAACGGAGAGCCGGTCATTTACCACGGCCACACGCTCACATCCAAAGTGCTCTTCAAAGATGTCATCAAAGCCATCAAAGAATATGCTTTCAAAGTGAGTGGAAAAAGGTGGTTAACTAATAATGCCCACTGCTTTCAATGTGTAAGTTTTCTATCTATGTCCATCAAACAAAAGGATGTTGCGAGTCTGCTCACTTAATTATGTACGGTACCCAAAGTTTTTGGAGCAAATTACTTCAAATGTTCAAAATTAGAATGTACAAGCTTTTGTATCAGGTTTTTATGTAGAAAATAGGAGCAGAAAATGGTACAATAAGATTTCTCCGAAGTGTTAAGAAGTTGAACAGCTAGCACGTCATAAACATTGACATTAACACACAGGACAAATAGGTAACGAATGCGTTTCAGATGCAGAAAGAAGTAAATAATGTTTTTGTGTGTTGTTCTTAAAATAAAGTTTCACACCAGAATCCATTCAGTATGCTTGTATCTTGTATACAATATTCAGTTCAACGTGCTTTTATACAATTATACAATAATTAATCAAGGAAATAATACATTATTTAATCAAGAAAATATCACAAAACAATGAATGAAGGCCATTATCATAAAGCCTTGCATTTTGTGGATTATGAAAACCTTGTGTTTTTTGCTACACTAGACCTCACAGTATCCAGTGATCCTGTCTTTGGAGAACCATTGCTCCACAGAGCAGCAGAAGATCATGGCCCATCACTTAACCTCCATCCTGGGCAGTGCTTTGCTCACTCAGCCCCTGGGGCATCAAATGCCCAACACTTTTCCAGGACCTGAGGTTAGACCACTTGAAATAACACACTTGGATCTTGCTGCACCACTGCATTGTAAAAATATTTTTTCTTTCCTTCTTTTTTTCTACTTGTTATTTGTAATTGTTTGTGAAATGTAGAATTTTTTGAGTTAAAAAAAAAATATCGCCACCTGGTGGATAATAGAGACCACTCTCTAAAACTAAACCAGTTACATGACCTCTTAAAAATCTCTGTTCACCACACCCCACGTTCCTCAGATGACTTCCTTGTCATTTCTGCAATCTTCCTGTTTACTTCTGTATCCATGAATTCAAATAGCTGAAGACCGATGAAGTGATTATCAGTAGAGCTACGATTACATGGAGAAACTTTTTTTTTTTTTAATCGTAACCACTTACCACTTCCTGATGATTCACCAAAACACTCACCAAGCTTTTGAGCTGCAAATGACAAGATGGTACATGTTCAGACAGGCAGGATTCGAAGTGCTTGTTTTGGTTCTGAGGTGGGAGGGGCTTCAGAATGATGTCACATTGGAATCCATGCAGCTGGATCGGTTTTGAATCTTTTCCTTACCATGACCTATTTGAATTGAGTTTTAGCCCTGAGCTTTGTCTCGTACTGAGAAGTCCTGCCAGTTTCTCTGAATAACACTATGGCAGGATGGTAATCAAAGATGATTCTAGTATTACAGCCTGAGGGCGGCTCACCCATGAACTCCCATCCTCACATAAACACAGCAAGCAGAGAAACAATAGGAAAGCATCATCTTTCAGTTCCATTTGTAATATGTGAAAGGTATCTAGAATTTCTCTCACAAAACTTCTACCTATCCTGTTTTTTTTTCCATCAAGGCTGTATTTATTAAAGTTTAGAATAAAATAACGTTGTATTTTATTCTATTTTAAAATATAATATATTCCATTGATGATAAAGCTGAATTTTCAGTGTCACATGATCCGTCAGAAATCATTCTAATATGCTGATTTGGAAACATTTTTTCTTAGTATGATCAGTTATGCATTTTTTTTTTTTTCAGGATTCTTTGATGATTATAAAGTTCAAAATAACAGCATTTATTTGAAATAAAAAGTCTTTACTGTAACTTTTGATCAGTTTTACGTGTCCTTTCTGTATAAATGCATTAAAATACTTCACAAAAAGTTCTGAACAGTAGTGTATATAAAATTTCAACGCATAATCGGATCTAATTTCAAAGTTCAAATATGTTTGTGTCATCTGTTTATGTTTGTAGGAGCTGAAAGGACGTTTCCTGATCAAGGGCAAGCGTTTGAACAAACTGGATGCGGCATTCAACAACAACGCCACAGAGGACGTGGACAGTGTGTCAGAGGAAGACGAGGCTGCTGAACTCAAAGAGGCTGAACAGAAACCAAAGGAAAAGGTGTGTAAAAACCATTCAGTCATTCAGAGAACAACAACCAAACAGCTGGCATGAGTTTAACATGTATTAAACATTATCAGTACAGTGGAAAACTTGAATGTAATCTAATGTACCAGTAAAAAACAAAAACAGCTCATAATAAAATCTGTCTGCCAAGTACTACAAAATTAACATTCACCAAACATCACATACACTATATGAGAACAATTGGCAGAAAAGCAGATTTTATTTGTTAGTGCAACACAAAATATGGTTTAAATCGAATTAATGAAATGTTTATTGCAAGTGTAAACTGGAAAACTAGTTTTCAAAAATGTTCCACAAAGCACACTTAAGTTCGTAGAGTTTATTTGCATACACAAAGCTGTGGTAGATAAGGTTGAGTTCAAATCGGCACACTCAGCTGTCAGGCATTCCCACAAAACCCCCATTCAAATCATGAGCCAGACAGCAGATTTGTTCTGCTTATTTGGCATCCCTTCGTCATTGCATGTGTAAAGTTATTCTTTTTGATTGTGTTGTAGAGTTCCAAAAAGATCAAGCTGGCTAAGGAGCTGTCAGACCTGGTCATCTACTGCAAGAGTGTCCATTTCAGCAACTTCGAGCATTCAAGAGATAACCAAGCTTTCTATGAGATGGCCTCCTTCAAGGAGAGCAAAGCAATGAACCTGGCAGAAAACTCAGGTAAACCAGGGTGTTGCCAACTTCCAGGTTGGCCTACAAGAATATGTCAAAACTGCAGCACTCAATAGGCCCCCAAACTTAGGAAAAAAATGAGAATGTACAATATGAGTGATGTTGCCAGATATACTCTAAAAACACATTTTTGGTGATTTCTTGAAGCTACGGCATTTATTCATCACAACATGGATAAGCTGAGCAGAATCTACCCAGCTGGCTCCAGAACCGATTCATCCAACTACAATCCGGTGCCACTGTGGAACGCCGGCTGCCAAATAGGTGCAAAGCCCTCGAGATATAAGATAATATGAGTCTAATGCAGTTCAGAAAGCCTGTTTATAATCTACATGTGCTTCCATATAACACTTAACATGTTTTTATCCCTCAAATTGTCTATAGTGGCTCTAAACTTCCAGACTCCTGGTAAGGAGATGGATCTGAATCAGGCCCGCTTTCTACCTAATGGCAAGTGTGGCTATATACTTAAGCCAGAGTTTCAGAGGGACCCTGCCTCACAGTTTGACCCCGCAAACCTCAGAGTAGGCCCCTGGCTGAAGAGAAAGACCTTGCATGTCATGGTGAGATAAAAAAATTAATAAAATAGGATGCCGGATACAATAAATAAAAAAGAAATTAATAAGTAAATTAAATCAATCTAAGAAAGACAAATATTAATTTTGAAGTTTGATAACAATGACATTTTACAGTGTTATTCTGGCTGATACAGTTAATAAAATAATTAGTACATTAGAAATCAAATCTTTTTTTATATTCAATTTTTTTATTTATTAAAACAAATATATCTTTTTTCAATGAATGAAACATTAATCGTTTTAAATGCTACAAGTGAATTTAGGCATCACAACATTGTAATATATATTATGAAAAATAAATACAGATTTTGTGATTTGCTAATACTTACATTTAACAGTATAATTCTGGCTGTTACAATAAATAAAATAAATTAATGAGTACATTAAAAATAAAATCTGTTAATATATATATATATATATATATATATATATATATATATATATATATACACACAGCATATCATTTTTAAAACATAGTAAGTATATCTTATTTTATTTACTTTTTTAATTAAAAATAAATCACTAAAATCCAATCGTTTTAATTGCTACAAGTGAATTTAGGCATCATAACATTATTATATACATTATGAAAAATTTACATTTAATCATTTAAAAATAAATATTGATAAAAAATTAATCAGTAAAAGCTGAAATCCAATTGTTTTTAATTACTACAAGTGAATTTAGGCATCACAACATTATAATATTCAATATAATAAATATAAAAAGACATTTAACAGTGTGTTTAAGTTATGGCACTGATATATCATTCATCCCTAAACCAAATGCAAACCTATCTAAACAGCGACCAATTCTTGTATGTGTCTGTTCAGATCATATCAGCCCAGCAGCTGCCTAAGATCAATGAAAACAAGCAGAAGTCCATCGTGGACCCTCAGGTCAAGGTGGAGATCTACGGTGTGCCCGACGACATCGCCAGCAAACAGACACACCACATTGACAACAATGGCAAGTGTCAACAGTCCATTTACACTTATGCATTTAGCAAATGCTTTTTTCCAAAGTGTGGTCACTGAAGTGTGTTTTGTTACAGGTTTCAATCCTCAGTGGAACACTAAATTCCAGTTCACTATTCACGTGCCGGAACTGGCCTTGGTGCGGTTTGTGGTGGAGGACTACGACGCTGCTTCCCATAATGACTTGATTGGCCTGTACACTCTGCCCTTCACCAGCATGCAGAATGGTGAGCTAGTGAAAATACAGTAAGTGAGAAATTCTTGTGCAGTTTTATGAATTTGCTCACCACAAGTCCTGTCTTCTGTCTTCAGGATACCGCCATGTGCCTCTGCTCACGAAGAGAGGAAATCTCATTCCTTCAGCGGGACTGTTTGTACACATCATGGCTCTTGATGCCTAATAAACTCCAACATTCCCCTCAGTCTTCGCAATGTCAAAGTGTGCAGATCACTGAACAAGACAATCCTCTAAACTGTCCTCTACAAACACTTTTAGGATAAGATTTGGACCTTTCCTCCTTACCATATGAGTTCAGAGATGTACCTTAAAATGCTTCATGGAATTAGTGCATGCGGTTCATTTTTGAAAAACAGGTGGGGTAAAAAAAAAAAAAAACCAAATAACTGAAGACGTTAGAAAAATTCGACACATTCTTTGTCTTCTGATTTTTTTTCCATAGCATGCAAATTGAATAAATTTAAACAAATACTGTTTAAATAAAAAATATATATATATAAAATATATTTTATTTAAAGTTAATTTAAATTTTAACATTTTAAGAAATAGTTGAAGATTTTTTGACTACCAGTTAGAGTAGTACTTTCTACTGCTGTCAAATCGATTAATTGTGATTAATTGTATCGAAAATTAAAGTTGGTGTTTACAAGTGTTGGGGTAATGCAAGTAAGTAACACAAGTTACATAATCAGATGACTTTTTTTCAAGTTACTAGTAAAGCAACGCATTACTTTGAAATTTACAAGGAAATGTATATTTACAAGAAATTATATTTTTCAAGTAAGTAACGCCTTGCTTCCCAATTTATTCACTGACACATCTACTTAGGCTTATTAATTTCACTTTTGGTCTAAAAGGGTCTTTACAGTTGCCAGAAAGATAACTTTTGTGGTTTTTGTTATTAATAAACAAATACGCAAGCAAAAATGTAACGCATTACTTTCCATTAAGAGTAATTAAGTAATGCAATTAGTTATTTATTAAAGGGATATTCCATCCCAAAATGAAAATTTTGTCATTATTCACTTACCCCCATTTCGTTCCAAACCCGTAAAAGCTTTGTTCGTCTTTGGAACACAATTTAAGATATTTTGGATGAAAACCAGGAGGCTTGTGACTGTCCCATAGACTGTCGCATAGAACATTATGTACCAACGAGAATACTTTTTGTACATGAAGAAAACAAAAATAACAACTTTATTGAACAATTCCTCTCCTCTGTGTCTCTCCAAATCAGCGTAGCGCCATTTTGGCAAATCTGACTAGTACACACGCGGCTTACGCTCTTCTGTGTCAGCCGCGCTGCACCGATGCGCTGTTTGCTTTCATACCAAAGCATAAATACACAATACAAATAGAGTCGTTATTTTTGTTTTCTTTGTGTAAAAAAAGTATTCTTGTCGCTTCATAACGTTACGGTTGAATCACTGATGGCAGATGGACTATTCTGATTATGCTTTTCATACTTTCCTGGACCTTGACACTGTTATTTATTTGGCAGTCTATGGGACAGTCTCAAGCCACCCTTTTTTCATCCAAAATATCTTAAATTGTGTTCCGAAAAAGAACGAAGCTTTTACGGGTTTGGAATGACATGGGGGTAAGTGATTAATGACAAAATTTTCATTTTGGGATGGAGTATACCTTTAAGTAATACATACATGTAAGTATGTGTATTTATATATACATATAAATATACACAGTACACACACATATTATATTATATAAACACTAACTTTTATTTTGGACGTAATTAATCGAAATTAATCGATTTGACAGCACTACTACTGTACTTTGAGAAAACACATTTCACCACACTGAAGTCCATCTTAAGAATTCCATCGTCATTCCTGTCTAAATCAGTTTAGATTTGTAACTGGAGAATGTTTTACCTAACAGTTTTCGATTTTAATATATAAAGAATGTATATTTAAAAATATACTACACTGATCCCTTTTTACATTAACAGAGTACAGTGTTTGTATATAATTTCTGATTGTCAATGAATGTCAGTGTTTTTGTCCAGACATTCCCATTAAAGTCTTCATCTTAATCGCAATTATATCTTGGTTAAACAGCATATTTAATATTAATGTGTTGTGTGACGTGAGTTGAACTGGAGTACTATTGATATTTGTTAGTTACAGTGACTTACATTGGCTTATGCTCAGTTTTTCTTTATATGAACTCAGGATACAAATGATGGACAATGAACCGTTTACCCCATATTACCAATACTGTACATGCTATCCATTATTTTCTGATAAACATGTTCAGCTATCAATTATAATCACATTATATAAAAATCTGAACAGTAGGCGTGTATTGAGTTATCTAAAAGTGTTGTACTACAAATGTGTATAATGTAAAAGAAAGGAAAAGTGATACATTTACAAACAGTAGCTGTGCTTTCTATTTTTAAGGTGTTTGTTTTGTATTCATTGCTGTTGGTATAAGGTATTGCTGCTTTGATCTGCTCCTTTTCTAGAAATCTTTCTATTTTCTTATCTATGTGCCTTAAAGGAAAACTGTTACCTTCTACTTCAGCAATATTAAGCCATAACATAATCTGTTTCTGATGTCCTGTCCTGACATCCTCCTAACAGTAAACAACTGGCTTTACTGACAATAAAATGCTGTGACATTTAACTAGTGCATTAATTAAAACTGAATTAAACATCTCAGAAACATTTCTTGGCATGCATTGTGTTTTTATTAGCACTAAAAGTCATTTAGACATGTTCTACTGTATGCGACTGATATAGTTATTTTGGTGGGATAATTTTGATGTTCTGTTTAAGATATTTACAAAGCATTTCTATTACTGTAGGTCATGTTAGCTTTTGAGTCAAAACATTTTATAAGTGACCATCTTCTAGGCTTAAATACACATAAAGCACAACAATCAGGTCTGAAGATCAGACTGTATCTCATTATAACAAAACCAATTCAAAACAGTCCTGCCTTCTTTTTAAGATCGTTCTGACGCCATTTAGGCAGCCGCTGGAAATTGTCACGGGGGCAGCCGAGGAGATTCTCAAATTCTGCATCAGTCAAATATTCCTGAAATAAAGATGACCAAATAATAACCTTAAAAATATATTTCGAGCTCTGATTTTTTAAGACCAACTCAATAGTATAGAAGGAAGCTTGTTTCTTCCACAGGATTAAACTTTTTATCTTACAATTGTGATATTTATTCTAGTAATTCTGAGTTAATATCTCACAATTCTGAGAAAAACAGTCAGAATTGCAAGATATAAACTCACAATTCTGAGAAAAAGTATTACTTCTATTACAATTCTCACAATAGAGAGAAAAACATTCAGGACTGTGAGCTATAAATTAGCTACAAATTGAGTCAGATTTACTGTACCTTTTTTATTTGTATCTCATCACAGAAAGAGGCTTCCATACTAAAGGTCTCGGTACCCACCTCTCGTTTTTCAAGGTCCGCTCCTTGAGGCAGCTGATGTTGAGGAGCTTTAACTAGCTGCTCGGAATGAAGCATCCCAGAAGGCTTTGCTCTGCTGGGAGACTGGTCTACATATGCATTGGAGATGGAGGAGGATATCCTCTGATTATGAGACTTTATATTTCCTGGCCCTCCAGGAGCGCTGTAGCTCCCGCCACCTCCTCCTGTCTTCTTATTCAGGCTTGTGTTGTTGAGATTCTACAGGAAATGAGGTTGATATCATGTTTAGATTTGCACAGAGGTGTGCAGATCATATCGACATCTAAACGTAATTAGATAATCAGTTTGATCACATTAGATTAATCAATGTAAATGAATCAGGACAAGCATTTAATCAATATGGTTAAAGCTTTTTACCACAGTGATTTGCGATATATCACCCAGCTTGCTTTTCATCTCCTCATATGAAAGGCCTCCCTAGAATATAGAGTGAAACTGAAAAAGTGTCTCTCCTGTAACATTAATTCATTATGTGGTGTGATGGTGGACATTAAAAGTATTTAAAGTCAGGACGAAATGGCACTGGTAACCAGCTTTACTTTCATGATATTAAATTTACATTTAGTCATTTAGCAGATGCTTTTATTCAAAGCGACTCACAAATGAGGATAATGGAAGCCATCAAAATCAACAAAAGAGCAATGATATGCAAGTGCTATTAAATATTTGAATATTCAATGAGAAAAAAAGTAGGAGGGACCTGATTCTTTGCATCAAAGAAGCAAGCTTGTTTCCACCAGAGGATAAAAGAATTATGAGAAAGTAATTCAGAATTCTGATTCTGATCTCACATTTCTGACTTTGTATCTTGGAGTTAAAATTTATATCTCAGAATTACAACACAAAAATCAAAATTATGAGATATAAATTTATAATTGTGAGAAAAAGAAAAAAAAATTCTGAAATGTAAGAGAAATCTTGCAATGACCTTTTTTTTTACCCCATGGAGGAAACAAGCTTCCATAAATTTTAGTCAATATTTTAGGGAAAATTTGTATTATTATTATTAATATGTTTTTGAGAAGAAATTGGAAGAAAGTTAAACTTATAAATATCTAAACCTATGAATAAATAATATTAATAATAAATAAATATATAAACTTATAAATAATAAAATACTGAATATTTAATTATATAAATAAATAATAATAATTTAAACTTATAAATAAACATTTGTGGGAAAAACACAATGAAGAATCATGCAAAAATAAGATCAGGAAAATGCGTTAAGAAAGTAAAAATGGTCCATTTTGCTTTCATGTTGAGGATGTATTATCAGATCAGAGTCAACAAATGATAATGTGGCCTGAACTTCTCAAGATTCTGTTAGTTTGTTAGTGAATTTGTTGCGCATTACTGCCCCCTGCTGGACTCACGCTCCACTTATGAGCATCCCAAGCATTAAACCAGCCAGTGAAGGTGGGCGGCTCATAGCCTTGTTTAACAGTGGTGATGGGTGTCCCAGGGTCCCGTCCGGCTGGGTGGGTTTTAAGATAGTCCACTGCACTGCTATAGGACTCCTGAGTCTCGTACTGGTTGGCTGAGTTGCCAATCCAAAGGAAAATCTGAAGGAGGAGGAAGAAGAGGGGTTTAGGAGATTGATATATAAGAGCAGGAGCTTTCTAACTTTTTAATGCCACAAACCCCAGTTTTGATGATCCTTTTGCAAAGGACAACTCCCACACACTTTTTCTTTCTCTTTGTAATATCTTTGGTCACCATGTTGAAAACCCCTGGGTTTGTGTAATTGAATACACAAAACAACCAACAGAACTATTGTTTGACATTATTTCTCTCTGCATATTTTGCATAACCCAGAGCGACACCGGCATTTCACCGCAGCCTCATGCAAAACAAGTCGACAGCACGACCTCACACAAGCCCACCTCCTCCCAGGTGTCTAGAAGCATGACATCATCCTCGTCCAGGTCATCCTGAGTGAAGTCAGCCACTTCTGTCATAAGGAATCGGCCCGTCTGATTGGAGCATTCAAACAGACGAGGCTCGTGAAGTGCCACTTCTTTCTCCAGTCTGGTGACGATACAGAGGAAGTCAGTGGAAATTACTGACTGTACTCTAGATTTGGAGTATGAGCTCATCTTTATTGTTTTTTTTTTTATGGTTGTACCTCTTGTCACTGGCGTACGGCGCTTTCCCTCCCAAAGCCACCCAGAAGGCAGCTGGTTCCTGTCCTTCCATCACAATCTGCTTGTCCTGCTCAGAAAGCAAATCAGCTACGGCTTTTCCCATCTCCCTCTCGTCTCCACTGCAGCCCTGTGAGAAAGAGAGAGAGATGTAAAAATATAACAAAGTATATTTTTTATGATTAATAAATTACTGGTAAAAGTTTGGAATAATTAGTTATAGAAGTCTCTTATGCTCACTTGCTCAGTGATTTGGTGCTCAAGAAACATTTATTATTATCGAATGTTGAAAACAGTTTTACAACATGACGCATTACCATGTTTGCCATAAGTAAGATATATATATATATAAAAAGAAAAAATAACACTTTTATGCAGTATAAAGATGCATTAAATTGATAAAAAATTACAAAAATTTTATGATTCATAGATTTAATTATTCTATTAGATTAATTAGTGTATATTTATATATACTTATACTTGCCTTGCCATACCACAGGAAGACATTCTGATGAGTTTTGAGCAGAAAGACGTCATTGGTGTTGAGAGAGGCGGCTCGGGTGGGCACCTCTGTTGCTTTGGTGTTCATCTCATGTGTCCCTCTGACCTGGAAGAGTCTGGCACCAGGATCAGGGTTCACAACACCCGCTCTACCGGTCCCACCCTAAGAAACAATCAACATGTCAATGAAAAGCTAAAGCACTTTAGTATTTAGTATTTATTAATACATACTGCACAAAAAAAAAAGTAAACTCATATAATACTCCAAAAGTGGCAAGACATCATATTGATATATTCTATTATAGTGTAAGTACGTAAATAAATAAATATTTGGTTACCTGAAGGTGGTAAATAATTCAGATCATAAAAAAATTATTTACAATTTAGAGTTATATGTTCTATAGGAATAAAGGCACAATCACCTCAAAAATGATGAGTCTGCCCTTAAAGATGGCCAGG